>NC_134356.1:571384682-571684682 GCF_048569485.1 Anomaloglossus baeobatrachus
ACAATGCAGTGTGATTACTGTATATAATTTTCTGTAGGCCAACATTTCTAAGTTTAAAATAATTTTTTCAGTTGGTCTTATATAATATTCTAATTTTCTGAGATGACATTTGGGTCTTCATTGGCTGTAAGCCATAATCATCAACTTTAACAGAAATAAACACTTGAAATAGATCACTCTTTTGTAATGGCTCTATATAAAATGTTTCCCTTTTTGTATTGAATTACTGAAATTAACTTTTTGATGATATTCTAATTTATTGAGATCCACTTGTGTTCTAGGTACATATTTACTGGTCCCGCGACGCGTCCTGCAGACCCGCTCAGCCGCCTTCTTCCTGCCGCTTCTGCTTCTGGGTCCGATTGTTAACTTCCAGTGGTTTTCACTGCACTGCTCGTCACTCGGCAGTCTTCAGTTTTTTTCGCCCATGTTCGCGGTAACGTCAGGGTCCACTCCATGGACTGGATTGAACTTTGACTATCACGGTCAGCCTGCTTCTCGCTCTGTATAGACACTTGACTGTACAGAGCAATCAAGCAGAGCTGACATTGCTCTCCCTGTGGACTATGTCGGACTGAGGATTTTTTTTATAATAAATTAGAGTCTCAATGTTTTTTTTGTTTTATTTTTAATAAAACAAAATTCTATGTGTTTTTCTTTTTATTGTTTACAAGAAATTCATAGTGGCTATGTCTAATTTGGCGTGACACCATGAATTTCAGGCTTAGTAGCGGCTGAGAATACAAAGCTGGTATTAACGCCTTTATTACCCAGTGTGCCACCGCCATCAGGGCCGCTGGATGAGCTGGGTAAAGCGCCTTAAAATGGCACTAAGAAACAATGC
This sequence comes from Anomaloglossus baeobatrachus, assembly GCF_048569485.1. NCBI lineage: Eukaryota > Metazoa > Chordata > Amphibia > Anura > Aromobatidae > Anomaloglossus > Anomaloglossus baeobatrachus. The sequence goes on from NC_134356.1 coordinate 571,385,527, forward strand.
GCCATTTCCAGGACAGCTGCAGGTTACGGTTTTTAGCGTGGGGGGCCTAGAACACTTGGGCCTTATCACGCTGAGAATCCCAGCCCCCAGCTGCCTGGTTTTACCTGACTAGCGATCAAAATATAGCAGGAGCCCATGCATTTTTAAAAAAAAAAAAAAAAAATAATAAAAAAAAATAAAAAAATGAATGGGCTTCCCTATATTTTGATTGCCAGTCAAGGTAAAGCCAGTCAGAATGGGGTGGCAGCCCATAGCCGTCCGCTTTATCAGCGCTGACAATCAAAAATACCAAACAACTCTACGTCATTTTTTTTAATTATTTATTTTTACACTACCATATGTGAGAGGCAAACAGCCAATCAGACACTGTCACGCACAATGGGCTTCTATTATTGGGTGTTGGAGTAACCTGGAATTTTCCCATACATACTAGATGCTAGAATGTATGGGCTGGTTTCAGGTTACTGTGACAGCATATGTGATTGGCTGTTATTCTAACAGTAAAATAAAACAATAACACAGATGAAAAAATATTTTATTATATATTTTATTATAAATAAAACAGAAGACATTTAGGACTCCATCTTTTTTTTACCCCAAAAACACCCCTCTGACGTCCGAAGGCGGGCGAGCATTTTCAGCTCTGCTACATCTGTGTGATGAGACAGACAGGTCTGCTCACAAAGATAAGCAGGCACAGACTCAGCTGAGCATTCTCTGAGACTTCATCCGAGTGTACAGCTGAAGCCGGTCAGCTGTGCCCCCGGGTAACGTCGACTGACGTCACAGCCACACTGCCGTAAAGTGAGCGCTGACGTCTGGTCACATGGCTATGATGTCATGAAAGGTCTTGTAACCCATGAGGTAACAATGTCATTCACACCAGACTGGTCACATGGCTATGATGTCATGGAAGGTCCTGTAGTCAGTGGAGGTTACCTGGGGGCACAGCTGCCAGCCTCAGCTGTGCCCTCGGGGGAAGTTTCTGACAGCTCTCAGCTGAGTCTGTGCCTTCTCTCTGTGTGAGCAGACCTGTGATTGTCACCTCACACAGATGTAGCAGAGCTGTAGAGATGCTCGCCTTTGGACTACGTCTGAGGGTTTTTTTGTTTTGTTTTTTTTACAGCCCCTGGACCCAACTGTAACATGGGTTTCCCAGGAAAACTCGTGTTCAGGACCTTATGTACGAACACTGTGTTCAGTACGGACCCCGATTTTTACAGTTCAGGTTCGTCCATAACTACCAAGGCCTGTTTCACACGTCAGTGATTCTGGTACGTATGTGCTAGTTTTTATACGTACCAGAATCATGGACATATGCAGACCAATTATAACCAATGGGCCTGTGCACACATCAGTGATTTTTCACTGACCGTGTCTCCATGCGGCGAACACGCGTGTCCATAATTGCCGCACGCAGACATGTCCGTTTTTTTCTGGCATCACTGATGTCCCAATACCCACATTATGGTGTGATCCGTAAAACACATACCAGAAAAAAATGTACGTTGAAAATAAGAAGCATTTTCAACTCACCCGTCTCCAGCGACGCTGTGTTCTGCCTCTGCTCTCTGCTTCTTCCTTGCCCACTCATTATCGCATGCATATTCATGTATTCAGTCACAGCTGACCCGGAAGTAGCTGCAGAGGTGAGAGAGACAGCGGCCGGAGCAGCAGAGCCAGAGACTTCAGCACCATCGAAAGCAGGAACGGGGCAGATGAGTTTATCTCCATGTGCAATCACAGAGTACAGATCACGTATCACGGATTGCACATGGACAACCCACATATACTGTGAATCATGGTACACGGAGGGACATACGTGTTTTTAACACATCAGTGAAAAATGTCTGTGTTTTTCACTGACGTGTGAAACAGGATAAACCCAGATCTTCTGTGGATGTAAGCTTGTATAAATCCCTTTGACTCTTCATGTAATGCCACAAATGCTCAATAATGTTGAGAGCCGAGCTCTGTGGTGCTGTATTATCACTTCCAAGACTCATTGTTCTGGTTTATGCTGAAGACAGGTATCAATAATAATAATATTTATTCATTTATATAGCGCTATTAATTCCCCAGTGCTTTGCATACAATGACATTAGCGGCATGTATTTTCCATTTCAAGCTAATCAGATGCCTATCTGATGCTTTTACATGGTTGATAAGTATCTGCCTGTATTTCCAACCACTGAGGATACCAAAGAATGGCCAACATTAAGAATTAACTGTTGACACAGTGATCGGTCAAAGAAACAAAATGAAAAGATGTCCAGCAGTGCTATAAGCTCACCAGGTAGTCCAGCATCTTCATGAGCTCTGTATAACTGCTAGATCTGCAGCAGAGAAAACATTGATTTTATCAAAATGGCAGCAATCAGCTCAGTAAGTGACACATCGCTGGAATCGGGGTCTCTGTCTTTACATTATGCTGTTCACAGATGGGGGGCGGGGGCATAAAATCCTGGTGACAGATTTCCTTTAAAGTCTGGAGTATGCCAGAAGTAATAAGTTAATTTCCTCCTGGTAGCCAGGCGTATAGTGCTATAGCTGCACAGCTATAGAACTTTATTAATCTGCAGATTCATCCGATATCTGCAGTTTAATTGCATTCATTTACATGACAGGTTTTCTTTAAGGCTATATAACATAACAGCATTCCAGACACCTGTAATAATATAAGGTAGATTTATGAAATAAAATGAAAAAAACAAAGCAAAAGAGGAACAAAAAATTAGGAGGGGGAAAAAGGAAGTAATCTAATAACTTTGATTATTTTAGTTTCACACGGAGTTTTGCACAAACTTCGCCGACTGTCATGGCGACATTGGACTCTGTTCAGATTGCAGAATGCACCCAGGATTTCACTGTGTTGAGCGCCTTTGCTGGCTGCTGGCAGTGTTTTCTCTGGCTGGTCTCCCCGAGATCAGTGATTGTTTTGTCTTGTTGGTCTACTAGGCATTGCTCCCACCTGGCCAGAATCCTACTCCACACTAATGAGGGGCAATACCCCGAAACAGCTGTCTGTGGATGGATACCTGGCCTTGGCATTTCCCTTGTCATATCCTTAAACTCTTCAAGAGTTGGATATTGTCTAAAAGGGCCACTTGTTATGGTGGTCTCCTAAAAAGAGCCACTCTTTGGCTAGGTCCTTCCCGAAGGGATATCTGGCTATTTTTCATGTCGAGACTCCTCACAGAGGCTCCATGGACTTTTTTGATTTGCAGATTCTGAGACTCTGCCCAATGGTTTCTCTGGTGTCTGAGATCAACACAGGCAGACTTAGGCGTCAACCTGCTGTGTGCTGATTCATAGGCAGGCTAGCAAGGGTTAATCTCTGCTGGTCTGCTTGCTCCTTTAATCACATGTTGTGGGGAGACTTATCACATCTGCTCCCCTCCTTATTAAGTCTTCTTTCGCACATCAGGATTTTTGCATCAGTCACAATCCGTTTTGTGACTGATGCGACGGATATGTTGCAGATTGTGGTAAAACTGATGCGACAGATCAGGTAAAAAAAAACAGATCAATCGTACCATTTTTTTCCTGACCAGCAGTGATTTTACAACACTTCTGAGCATGCTCGGTTATAAAAAAAAAAAATGGAATCCGACAATGGATCCGTCATTTGACGGATGATGACCAATCCTGCGCCCATAGGCTTCCATTACAACTAACAACGGATGGCAACTGATTCGTCGCTGTCCGTTTTTTCGATGCACACAAAAAACATTACTATGGACCTTGTCTTTGTCACATTTGTCGACGGATCCGTCGTACGACGGATCTAACGTGAGGCCATCTGTCGCTAATACAAGTCAATGAGAAAAAAAACGGATCCAGCACTGGATCCGTTTTTTTCACATTTCGATGGATTGTGATTGATGGCAAAAAACGAATGTGTGAAAGGAGCCTTATACTGTTGAAATCCTTCTACCCATGCCAGTTATAGTTTATTATGTGTTGGTCTCTGAGGTGTGGTGTCCCAGATCCTCTCTGGTGAAAGATGTGCTTAGTTGTTGCTTCTTGCTTGAGCGGTTGTGGAGTTTATAGCTGTAGTTTTGTACTTTCTTCCTACTCTTGTATTCCTCCTGAATCTCTTATTGCCTTATCGTGTGTGTGTGTGTGTGTGTGTGTGTGTGTGTGTGTGTGTGTGTGTGTGTGTGTGTGCCGTGTGACAGAGTTTTGGTTTTTCCCTCATCTGTCTCTTTATGTGGTTTCAACATACTCCTGTCCCATCCCTCCCTGGGGGAGAGGGAGGAGGAATTAGCTCAAGACTGGACAGTAGGAGGGCCAAGAAGGAGAATCGGGTCTCTCCACCATTAGGACTATCTTTGAGAATAGGGATAGCATAGGGCCCCCTAGCTTGAGGGACAGCTTAGGAGCCAGCCCAGGTTCTCCACTATTCCAAAGTCATCGTGACAGACAATATAAAGCATTAGGCAATATGAGACATTTAAAAATGATAAAAGCAATCACGATACATCAAATACACAGTTATGCTTGAAAGTGTTGGTACCCTTGAAATTATTTCAGAAAATGAAGTATTTCTCCCAGAAAATGATTGCAATTACACATTTTTGTGATATACATATTTTTTTCCTATATGTATATTGGAAAAACAAAACAAAAAAAACAAAGGGGGAAAAAAAGAAAAATTTGGCATAATTTCACACAAAACCCTAAAAATTGTCCAGATAAAATTCTTGGCACCTTTCAAAATTTGTGGGTAAACAACTTTTTTCAAGCATGTTATGCTCATTCAAACTCACCTGTGGCAAGTAATAGGTGTGGGCAATATGAAAATCACACCTGAAACCAGATAAAAAGATGACTCTGCATTGTCTGACTGTCTGAGCATGCCACACTAAATGTGGAGAACAGAAAGAGGAGAAGAGAACTATCTGACGCCTTGAGAACCAAAATTGTTGAAAAATATCAACAATGTCAAGGTTACAAGTCCATCTTCAAAGACCCCAGAGCATGACTGTAGCCTAGTGTAGCTTAGGGGAGCTTGTCATTTGCATGAGTGGCAGTGTGAACGTAGAAATAATGAGCTCAGCAGAGCTATTAGACAGTGGGTACAGAAAGTATTCAGACCCCTTTGCATTTTTTGCTCTTTGTTTCATTGCAGCCATTTGGTAAATTCAAAAAAGTTCATTTTTTTCTCATTAATGTACACTCTGCACCCCATCTTGACAGAAAAAAAAACAAATGTAGAAATTTTTGGAAATGTATTTAAACAAGAAAAACTGAAATATCACATGGTAATAAGTATTCAGACCCTTTGCTCAGTATTGAGTAGAAGCAGCCTTTTTGAGCTAGTACAGCCATGAGTCTTCTTGGGAATGATGCAACAAGTTTTTCACACCTGGATTTGGGGATCCTCTGCCATTCTTCCTTGCAGATCCTCTCCAGTTCCGTCAGGGTGGATGGTGAACATTGGTGGACAGCCATTTTCAGGTCTCTCCAGAGATGCTCAATTGGGTTTAGGTCAGGGCTCTGGCTGGGTCAGTCAAGAATGGTCACAGAGTTGTTCTGAAGCCACTCCTTTGTCATTTTAGCTATGTGCTTAGGGTCATTGTCTTGTTGGAAGGTGAACCTTCAGCCAAGTTTGAGATTCAGAGCACCCTGGAAGAGGTTTTGTTTTCCAGGATATCCCTGTACTTGGCCGCATTCATTTTTCCTTCAATTGCAACCAGTCGTCCTGTCCCTGCAGCTGAAAAACACCCTAATAGGCATGATGCTTCCACCACCATGTTTCACTGTTGGGATTGTCTTGGGCAGGTGATGAGCAGTGCCTGGTTTTCTCCACACATACCGCTTAGAATGATCTATTTTCATCTGATTAGACCAGAGAAACTTATTTCTCATAGCCTGGGAGTCCTTCATGTGTTTCTTTGCAAACTCAGTGCGGGCTTTCATATGTCTTCAACTGAGGATAGGCTTCCATCATGCCACTCTACCATAAAGGCCCGACTGGTGGAGTGCTGCAGTGCAGTTGACTTTATGGAACTTTGTCCCATCTCCCTACTGCATCTCTGGAGCTCGGCTATAGTGATCTTGGGGTTCTTTACATCGCTCACCAAGGCTCTTCTCCCACGATTGCTTAGTTTGGCTGGATGGCCAGGTCTAGGAAAAGTTCTGGTGGTCTCAAACCTCTTCCATTTAAGGATTCTGGAGGCCACTGTGCTCTTAGGAACCTTGAGTACTGCAGAAATTCTCTTGTAACCTTGGCCAGATCTGTGCCTTGCCACAATTCTGTCTCTGAGCTCCTTGGACAGTTCTTTTGACCTCATGATTCTCATTTGGTCTGACATGCACTGTGAGCTGTGAGCTCTTATATAGACAGGTGTGTGCCTTTCCAAATCAAGTCCTATCAGTTTAATAAAACACAGCTGGACTCCAATGAAGGCGTAGAACCATCTCAAGGAGGATAACAAGGAAATGGACAGCATATGACATAAATATGAGTGTCTGAGCAAAGGGGCTGAATACTTATGACCATGTGATATTTCAGTTTTTCTTGTTCAATAAATTTGCATACATTTCTACATTTCTGGGGGTGTTTCTGTCAAGATGGGGTGCGGAGTGTACATTAATGAGAGAGAAATGAACTTTTTTGAATTTACCAAATGGCTGCAATGAAACAAAGAGTGAAAAATTTAAAGGGGTCTGACTACTTTCCGTACTCTCTGTCCATCATTTTGTGCTTCAACTTAACAACTCATTGTCTCGCTGGGTGCGACAGGACACCCAGCGAACTGCACAACACAAAGGGAAAACCAGAGGCCCTGGCAATAGGGAGAGGGAAGCAGGGTCATTTCCTAACACTCACCTGAGTCTGATCCATGCACTACCTAATGTCCTTTCTACCTGTGTGCCGTCACAAGCCTAGGCCCTTGCTGGCCCTGAAGCCCAGTGAGACCCTAGTCTCACTACTGCAATAAAACAACACGAGGAAGGTATGACAAACGGGTGGGGAAAGACACAACAAATAGCACTCTTTGGCTTTTCCAGCAGGAAACTTCACAGCTTCAACTAAAATGAACAACATAGCTTCTCCAGAGACAGACTAATTCAAAGTGGTCAGTTTAGAATTACCTATAGCCAGCATAGGAGAGAGTTATATAGTTACTTAGGTTGAAAAAAGACCTAGGTCCATCTAGTTCAACCTTCCGTAAGTAAGGAGGGGGTTTATATAGGAGAATGGGGTGGCTGCAGCACCAACGTTTTTGGTGCGTTTTTGGGATCACAAAGATGCACCAAAATGCATGCATTTTCTTCTTCCAGCAAAGTCAGATTTCTATTTTGCTGTCCACACTGTGCATCTTTTTTCGTCTGCATTTTGGCTGCAGTTTTGAAGATGCAGTATGTCAATTCTTTTTGCGTTTTTCCAACGTCTTTCAGCCATCCCAGTCAATAGATGTTACTTAAAAAACGCATTGGGCAAAATGCCGTAAAAACGCATAAAAAACGCATGCTTTTTTTATGTTTTTTTTGCCGCGGGTGCATTTTTTGGGGCCAAAAATGTTGCATCTTAAGATGCACTGTAGGAACATAGCCTAACAGCTACAAGTCTATCTCAGTAGGATAGAAAAGAAGCATTAACCCCTTCAGCACCGAATGGAATTCAATATGCTCCCACTAAACGGTGAGCGGGCTTCAACGTAGACCTGCAATCAACTAAACACTGTGACCTTCCGGTCCTTTCTTCTGAACCATAGCCCTTCCAGTGTACCAAGTATTGGAGATAGTGGTGAACAAAATGGGAATGAACAACCCTAGCCACCTGAAATTCTAAGTTACCATCAATAATCACTGGAGGTGGCACTAAAGGTGACTGATCAGAGGACGCAACATATTTCTTGATCAATGACCTATGGAATACATTATGGATTTTAAGTGCTTGAGGGGAAAATGTGAAAAGCCACAGGGTTAATGACGGCGATAACATTGTAAGGACCAATGAACCTAGGACCCAGTTTCCAAGAAGGAACTTTTAACTTAATATTTCTGGTAGACAACCACACATAGTCATTCACACACAAGTCTGGACTTGGCAAGCGGTTTTTATCAGCTGTTTCAAAGGTATGAGAGATGCAGACAGACGAGTATGCAGAGTCTTAGAACATGCACAAATATTGCAGGTGGACACAAAATCAACCAAATCTTGATGCAACTTTGGTCACTAAAAACAATTAGAAATAAACTGGCAGCTGCCCGTATGCTATACATGGCTAGAAAATTAATAGCACAATACTGGATTACGGATCAGGTCCCCACCATATCGGAGTTTGTTAACAAGGTCAATTGGATAGTAAATGTAGAGAAAGGAATATATTTAAAAAGAAACTGTATGACCAAATTTGAAAAGATCTGGGCCCCGTGGATAGACGACTCTGGTCTGGCATCTAGAGATTTATTTAGGTTCCGGCTGGGCTTGTTTTAAAATCATGATATAAATAGCTGAGAGGCAATATGACTATAGGAACAGTATCCCTCTACCACGAACTCTTTTCCTGTCTGTGGCCGGCTATGAGATATACATGATGGTACTTGAGATAGGAGCATGGAGGATCCAGATCCTCTAATATTCCATAGGTTAGAGGTTTCATGGGGGGAATTATGGCATCTATATGACACATGTATGATATGGTCAAATATATGTTTATGGTTTCTAGGTTTCTCATGTGAGGGGGAGGGAGGGGTGGGACTGTAGGGGTTATGTTGACCCCGAATTGTATGTTTTATGTACTTTACAAAATTTCTAATAAAAACATTTTGGTTAAAAAAAAAACACAATTAGAAAGGCGGTCCAATGATGCTTTACTACTTGAGTGACCTGAACGAACCGAATCATGATGTTCACCTAAGGTTTCAAGACACAAATTTTAAGGCACAAATAATTTCCCTGTAGGACAAGCAGCAGGAGCATCTCCCTGAATATTGGCAGCAGGAGACTCCCCCAGAACCTTTAACACCTCACCCTCAGGATCTGAGCACAGAGTGGAACCGACCACCTCCTTTTTGTGAAATAAGAACAATATCATCAAACTTTTTCCCCCAGTGCAAGCTTTACAGGGTCCATCCATAAATCTGAGTACAACACCAGGTACCGCAAAAATTGCACCTCCTGTAGGGCAAATACAAATTTTTCAAGTTTAGCATACACTTTATTAGTTTGTAGTACAGTTGAACCTTGGTTAACAAGAACAATCCGTTCTGGGACTGTGCTTGGTAACCTAGTTACTCGTTCAGCAAAGCAAGATTTCCCATAGGAAATCATTGCAATGCAGACAATTCGTTCTACAACTTGTTAAATGTCCCTTCCTGGTGCCCTATTGTGCCATTCCACACATGCACAAACACACACAAGCAGGCATGCACACGCATATGTTATATGCTCACCTTCCCTTCCGTTCCCTCACCGGTCTCCTGGAACTTGCAGTTCGCCCGTACAAGTCGTGTATCGGGTAACCAAGGCGACCGATGCCGGATCTTCCGCACTCAGCGCGCTGACGTCAAAGGCAGTAGCCGCTTGCCTCTGATTGGCTAGCGCACTGCTTTTGAGTAGCGCCTGACAGGGGAAGTTCCTCCCTCATCGCGATGGTTACTGGATACACATCCTGTGGAGGGAGGACCTTGGCCTGTCAGCCGCTACTCAAAGGCAACGAGCTGGCCAATCAGAGGCAAGTGGCCCCTGCCTTTGACATCAGCGCGCTGGGAGCTGAAGGTCCAGCAGCGGTCGCCTTAGTTACCCAATACATGCAAAGTTCCAGGAAGCCAGCAAGGGAACGGAAGGTAAGCTGAGCATAATAAGTGTGTGTGCGTGCTTGTTTGTTTGTGTGTGTTTGTGCGTGCTTGTGTGTGTTTGTGTGGACTGCAAGAGTGGGTTAGAGCGTGGTGGATGTACGGAACCGGAAGTGTGTGCGGTGAGTGTTTTGCTCGTACAGCAAGGCTTTCTCGTAAACAGAGTTATAAATTTACAGAAAGCCTTGCTCGTTAGGCGAAAGACTCGCTAACTGGGTTACTCGTTAAGTGAGGTTCCACTGTATCTGTAATACCTGCTCAGAGATTGAAGGCATCAGCACAACGCGGGTGATAGGGTTCTCCAAAACACACAACCCACTGAAATCCCAAGTGCCACCCACCAAGAGCACAGCTGCCATACACACGGATAGTGGGGCCCCGAAAGCTTCAAGCCAAGGGGCCACAACAGTCAAACAATTTGTGCACGGAGGCAGAGCTCCGGACTTACCAAGTGACACTGGTGGGAGCGGGACCTGGACGAGCTCCCCCTGTAGAGACTGCGGTGCCCAGAGACTTTGGTTTACCATCTGTGTGAGTGTCTGCTTAATCCACCTGATCCAACACCACGACTACCGCAGTGAGTATTCTAACCCCTGCACCCTGCTTCCCAAGGCCAAGCAAGCTACCCATACACCAAATCCCCAGCATCCCGGGCCTTCCCTACCTGCGGAGGGATTGACATCTGGCTGCCCCATACCATCTGCCCCGGTACTCGGCAGTATCGGGGCAGATGGGAGTACCAAATGTGCATATATGTTATATAATATTGCGTTCTGCATCCATCACCTCTGTATACGTATATCGCCACTATTATTAATTACCTACTATTTTGTCCACAGGCATATTCTCATCACTTTAATTGTTTTTCTGGTACTAAAATTGCTTTGTTCAATAAAACCGCTATTTGCTTCAGGCTCCTCGCCTGCCGCACAGTACTTGAGTCCAGCACAGCGGCTCTATAACTCTTGCCGCTGGAGATGGTAAAGCAGCGAGCAGGAATGAATCCATTGGACCACAGGGGAACCCCGGGCTTTCCGTGAGGCAGAAGCTGGGTGCCACTCCCAGGGCAGTGACCAGGACTGTGGCATCTAACTCCTAGGGCATGGACAAACACGGGGGGACAAGTGGATACAGTCACTAGTGTAGCAAGGACCTCCGGGGTAACTGAGGCTGGTGGCATGGCCGAGGAGGACAGACGCAGTCTCTAGTGTAGCAAGGGCTTCCGAGGGAGCTTTGGCTGGTTGCATGGCCAGAGTGGACAGACACAGTCTTTAGCGTAGCAATGGCCTCCAGGGTAGCTGAGGCTGGTGGCACAGGTGCGCACGTATGCCCTGGGAGCACTCCCAGAGGACATTTGCCATGCAGGAAGGCCCCAGGAGGGGGAAGCAGGAAGCACCCATGTGGAGCACCACGGGGACGCCGGGGTAGCGTGGTGAGGCAATGAGTAAGTGCACGTCCCTGCGGAAGGGAAGCCAGGGGTGCAGGGACGCCTGCGCTAGAGTACGCCATCTTACACCCCCCTTCACCAGGCCAAAAGGAGATCTCTTCTCCGAGAAGATGTCTTCAGAAACAATGGAAGAAGAGACGGCTGGTAGAAGGGGTATGTAGGATGGTCTTTGTTTAGCAAACTTCCTCTTGGACACGGAACCGGTAACTAGGACAGACATCACAAAGGGTTCAGGAACACCTTGAAATTTTTCTTTTGTCTTGACAAAGTCAATGGTAACTGGGAGACAGGCAGGCGACGGGATCAGATGGCAAGATAGTGTTAATGTTGGCCATAAATTTACTTTGATGCAATCTAGTCATGCATCCCTCTTAAACTGTCTGCAGTCCAAATTGTGGTAGCATGCATGCCACTCTCTTTCACACACACCAGAGACGTACTCGGATATGAATAGAGAGTAAGACTGATTTAATCCGGAAGTGAAAATACATTTAAACGGACTTATTGGCTAGCAGCCAATAATACGTAACACGTCTCCTATTGGATAAAGTAGAACAGCTTATTCTGTGATATACAATATACTGTAATGTGCTTGCTTCCTCATTTATATTAAGCAATGTCAGCATGATTCACTCATCACATGAATAGTCCAGATTGTCTGAGTCTTATGTCCAAATGCAGAACTAGGTGCGGTACACAGTCTTAAACAGCATCTTAAATCCTGGTCTTTGGATATCTTCATATATACTCCTAATAGTTCATAATCTTGTCCTTAACAGACCCCCTTTGGAGATAGCCAAAAGTTTTTCCTTACTTTCCCAGGTCTATTGATCTGTCCTAATGCCGATGGTTACCTAACTCATATACGAGATAACCCATCCCTTGTGGATGAATCTCCCCACCCAACAGACTATGCATAGGAAGCCAGATCCTGACCGTATTCTCTAGACTGTCCTCATGGCTATGTTCCGCTGGCAAACGTTATTCAGGAAGGGGTAACGTGGCAGTAGTCCTCTAATTGGCTAATATTTATCAGGGTTGGTTTCACTCAGAGTCTCATGCTCCTCAGTCCTCAGGCGGTAATGGTGGGACATCATCAAAGGTGGGATGTACAGTCGTCTTCTGGTCCACATGCTTAGATATCATCGTCCTGGCACAAAGTATCGGGTAGAAGAGGGAAGACAGTCATCTCCTGGTCTCAGGTCCGACATCTCTTTGTTGTGGAATGCATGGATCTTCGTCCGAAAGAAAAAGAGTGAGAGAAGAGAGAGGAAGAGAGAGAGAGAAAGATTGAGAAGAGAGGAAGAGAGAGAAAGATTGAGAAAAGAGTGAGAAAGAGAGGAAAAGAGAGGAAAAGAGGAGAGAGAGAAAAAGAAAAGAGAAAAATCTAGATCTGGTTGGATCTGGAGGAGAAAACTCAAAAACATATATTAGGCAAATGTTTAGTTAAACAAACAACAAGCTTAATTGAAGTATCTGGGGGTACTTCTAAACAGGATTTCATAGGGTCTCAACCTAGTGGTCCCTGCTGGGGTGTGTCTGACACTGAACAATTCAAGGGGAAGACTCTCATGCCCTTGCTTTCTACACTGCCCCATCCTCCCAACCTTCCCTCTATTCTGTGGCTGGTATGGGGTGTGTAGAGTCAGTTCTGTGTCTAAGGCTTGCCATATCTCTTTGGCTGGCAGTGAAAGCAGGTCACTAGCCACTTTCTATGGTCTCCGGGAGCCCACAGCTGCACCCTATCTCAGTCCTCTTCTTCTTCTGAGACTTGCTCTTGTAGGGTCAGGACAATGTTTTCTCAAGACTTTCCATCTTTCCTTTCTTCTTCACATCGGGTTCATTCAAAAAGCACAGATTGACTGACTGTTTCTTTGGTAAGTGGTCTTGGGGCTTCTTTGGATGTTCTGTCAGTGAGGGCACTTCTTACTGCTTCCCTTGACTCCTCCAATGTAGGCCTCAACCCTGCTCACCGCGACTCTGTCTGGCAATAGCAAAGCTTCCATCCGTTCTTCTATGGCCTCATGGCGGCGTACAGTTCCATTGGCAGTGATCAAGTCTCTTGTCTTCCATACAGAGTAGATGCTGGCTGCCATCTTGCAGGCTTCAGCGAGAGCACATACATCTGCTTCTTCACAGACAGGCGTGCAGGTAGCGACTGCTCTATCAGCACAGCGTCTTCTGCTACCACCACCATATCCATGTGGAACAGTCTTCTTGATGCACATCTTGATCCATCCGCAAAGGGGTTAAGTCAGGGTCCAAAGGTGTATCCGTCACTGTATCGAATCCAGAGTTTCCTCAGCTAAGCCAGAGTCAACTACCTCTTCCACCAAGGTGTCAGAGGTGGGATACTCCCCCCTAGGAAGAGGGAGAAGTTTAGCAGGATTAAGGACCCCACACCGGGAGATGGTGACTTTGTCAGGGAGCAGTTCGTCACTGGTGCTTTAGGTAGGTGTTCAATCTGGCTGAGTAGTATTCATGCTGTCTTCTTCCATGGCAAACAGGTAGAATGACTTCTGGGCTGGAGATGACATGATGATACTCTTCAGTTGACTGTGAATGCGGCACATCTGTATGTGGGGTGATCTTGTAAGCTGCTAGATTCATCTCCATACGTCTTGGCACTTGAAGGAGGGTGTCTTGGTCCTTCACTTCTGTAATCAGGAGTTACCAGCTGTAGTTGTTTGTGTGGCGCCCCTGAGGCTTCCGTCGCCACAGGTCATTGCACCCCATCAGCGGTGTGATGCCCCATTCTGGGTGAGGAAGGGAGCGAACACCGGTCCCTGGTAAATCCACACTACACCCATTGCTAAGAACACGCTGGGACCAAGGATCGTGGCAGAAAACCTCCCATGCTGCATGCTGGGAGGGGTCGTAAGACCCATCCCTGCTCCCATAGGGTGGTAGCTTAGCAACCAGGAAAGAGCCAGCCGAGTGTAGAGCAGAGAGGAAGGTCTGAGTTTCAGTTTACCTCAGAGAGTGAGAGAGTGAGGAGCCAGCATGTAGCTGTGAAAGAGAAAGGAGCTCTGTGAGCTCAGAGTGTCCGCACAGAGAAAGCAACAGAAGTTGAAGAGAGAGTGGGGAAGGAGGAGGAGGCCTGCTGGAGGCAGGCAAGGAGGAGAAAAGGAAGGAAAGAAAGCTCCAAGTCAGTCAGGAGCTGAAAGGAAAGAAAGAGATGCTTCCTGGTGAAGATCCTGGGACTCAGAGGGTCCAGGTGACACCAAGCAGAGAATAGAAGGGATCCCAGGGCCACGGGTAGCTGTGGAGCTGCGGTGGCCTGTTCCACAGGAACATCGGTGGAGGGATCAAGCTGCAGCAGGGGACGGTCCCTAGAAACCGGAGGAGTGCAAAATCATCTCCAGACAGTAAAAACCGAGGCCCAGGGAATGTTGCAAACTCCCCGGGCCCTAGCCCACAGCAGTACCTCTAGAAAAGGGATAATCAGCCGACAGGTGACCCCCCAGCCTGGAGGCTGTTGTGGAGGCCAAGCCAGGTTCAACCTATAAAGGCAAGGCTAAGGAAGACAGCTGAAGACAGAGACACTTAAGAGAAGGGTACCGGCTTTTACTCCAAGAATCACCCAGAAACGGCGGAGGTCCCTAACAGTGGTCCCAGCAGTCCAAGGGTTCCTGCAGGACTGTGACAAGAATTGTGAGTAAAGAACTTGAAACTGTACCCTTGGAGTTGCCTCTGTTATTTCATCTGCATAGACACTCACAAGCACCAACTGTGCCCCGGGACACTGCTCCACCTGTGGGGAGCAGTATCACCATTGCTGCCATATCATCACCCCGGAGGCCTTACACAGCAGCGGCGGCCTATTAGCCGCATACCACAGGTGGCGTCACGAACACATACTTTAATTCAAGCCACATATTTTACTGACACCCACCAGGGCCACGGAGCCGGGCCCAGCCACCACTGACTACCACCGGACTAGTCCGGCCCGGCACCGGGTGTCCCACAGCCCTGGGGTGGGCGAGTCATTTGCATATGGGCTCTCGGAGACCTGATACAAAGGACTATACCTAGGTTTGTAAGAAAGAGCAATGAGTGTAACTTGGGGTCAGGAGAACACTGAAATTCTAAAAACTAAGATCCCCTAAAACCCCGGGAAAGAGAAAAGAGCACAAGAGTGTTTGGAAACTAGCAAGCAGCACCCCCTGACTACATATACACAACTAGAAACAACAGTGGAGCGTATCTACTCTACCTCTCCTGTGCTGACCCTGTAACTGGGGGCCCTGCACTCTCCCTCATCCCGACGGTAGACCTGATGGAGGTCAGGGTCGGGCCTCCAGCGTATCCCTCTCTCCTGTCAGACCCTGCAAACTAAGACACAAAGGATTACTGGGTGCTGCCAACGAAAAGCCTAATATATGCCAACTCCTGATGATCAATGTCCCCTTGGGACCACATGATCCTCCACCCTCTCTATGAGGGAACTCTTGTGCAAGATACCAGGCAGGATAACATACAAGTGAAAATATCTCAAAACCAGGGCTAAGCAGCAACTGCCATAGGCAGAATAATATTCACTGTCCACCAGGACTAATAGTGAGCAGTCTATATCGTCTACTAAATTGTATACTAGATACAGCAAAAACAAACATGCAAAAATGAAGGGAAAAGGTTTCCACAGGACTATCAGCAATAACCTCTGCTAAGGTTCATTAGTGGGAACACAATGGGGCACAACTGCATATATGACCAAAAACGGAGTGTGTGTGTTTCAGGTCCCTATGTCCCCCCTCTGCAGTCCCTGCTACATCAACAATAAACAGAGCAGTGGCTTTGGCTGCTGAACCAAAAATAGGGAACTGGGTGTCAGCTGGACTAAAATGGCGTCAAAAGATGAACTATATAGTGTCTGAGTTAAAACGGCCGCTAAAGATAATTACCGATAAGAAACAGCCGCTAAAAGAGGAAGTAGGTGTTGGCCAAAAATGGCGTCTGAAGAGGCCTGGGAGGGAGTGACATGGATTGTGACATCTACATTCAGGAGGTATTCAATCTGTCACTGGGAATACGGATTATATAGGGACCCCTGGTCTGACCCTGTAACTAGGGACCCTGTGCTTGCCCTCATCTCGATGGTAGACCTAATGGTGGTCAGGGCCGAGCCTCTAGCGTATCCCTATCTCCTGTCAGACCCTGATAACTATCCCCATACCCCACCCAGGGCTGGGCAAAACACTGAGTGACAGAAAGAAATCTACATTCAGTACAGGAAATAATGGGGTGGGCTTACGTGGACACAGTGCTCCACAGACAGCACACAAGTCCACCCTATATATCAGCTTATATCATCTTATTTTCACAGACAGGTAAAATACACATAGTGTAGTTACTAGATCAGAATTA
This sequence comes from Anomaloglossus baeobatrachus, assembly GCF_048569485.1. Classification (NCBI taxonomy): domain Eukaryota; kingdom Metazoa; phylum Chordata; class Amphibia; order Anura; family Aromobatidae; genus Anomaloglossus; species Anomaloglossus baeobatrachus. The sequence continues at coordinate 571,402,154 of NC_134356.1, forward strand.
CATCTCTTCAAATCATCTCAATACTTCCACTATATTGACATTCAATATCACATCCTGTACCTTCAATCAATTCTCATCTAATCTCCCCCCTTGGGAGAATTCTCTTTTTCAACATACATGTGTCACTTACAATTAAACTTCACAGAAGATGAAATAGAAACTAACACTTCTCTTTTTTTTTTTCCAATTTCAACCCTACGGTGTTCCACACCAAAAACTGTGTACATTATACATACAAATGTCTTCCAGGAAAAACTAGAGCACCAGGGTCACTTGGGTGATAATAAGGTACACGCACCCTCACTGTAAACCTGAAAACCTGGCTCCATTACTGGCCAGAAAGAATCCCCAGCTTTAATTTGGGTGAGCCCATACAAATCAGTTTTTACCTTCTTGCTCGCTTACTAATTCATCTGCCGTTAACTTGATAGGTGTGGACTGATTAGACCCCATCTGCAACCAATCTAAAACTAATACGTCAATCCGGAGGTGTGGTCTGTGCCGTAATACACTTTCTCTCCAGGACCAGCGACTATACACATCCACTGAATACACAGATTTCTATCTCAGTCCACAAAACCACAACACAAACTGGTTGTCTTTCCAAGAAGAAGTGTCACGTGGGTGATAAGGAACTAAATTCACCCTTACTATATGTTACTTCAAGTACTAGTAACCTCTGTTCACACTATATACACCTTATTTGAACGGTCCGTCCAGAACATCAATAACACTGATTAAGACCAAAGTCAAGGGATTCTGCCAATGTTCCTCCTACCTAGGATCGCGGAGAACACATTCCACCAGATACAGTCAGGGCTCTTACCATAACTCTGTACTGGCCAAAACCAAAGTCAATCCCCCTTATCGTCTCCTCTCCTTGGGAGACGTACCAGGATACAGTCAGGGCTCTTACCATAACTCTGTACCTGGCCCTCAGCCTTATCAACTACTGACTATCGACCGGACATGTGACACACCAGTGTATCTCGCAGTATACACAGCAGTATACATAAACAAGCAAGCACAAGATACCTTTTTACATAGATAAATATGGGCCAAAACCATAGATATATAAACAACGAAAACACACAGTATAAGGCCAAAAATATCAATTTTTATTAAAGAGTTTATAATCACATAAAAACACATCAAAAACAAGGTGCCAAACAGATATGAGGGAGGACAGAGGAAAAATGTATAAATATTTGGGATAGAATGGGTCCAATAAATACATCCGAAGTCTATAAATACATATCAAAGTGCATAGTGCCAATAAAGTATCCTGGATAAATCTACATAGCTGTTCTATCCACATTCCACCAGATACAGTCAGGGCTCTTACCATAACTCTGTACTGGCCAAAACCAAAGTCAATCCCCCTTATCGTCTCCTCTCCTTGGGAGACATACCAGGAAACAGTCAGGGCTCTTACCATAACTCTGTACCTGGCCCTCAGCCTTATCAACTACTGACTATCGACCGGACATGTCACACACCAGTGTATCTCGCAGTATACACAGCAGTATACATAAACAGTTAACCTTCTCAAAGTAAAGCTGCTCGTTTTTGTTTTTTTTTGTTTTTTTCACTCAAAAGACAGCTCTATACATTATCGTGACACTTCCCCTTTTTCCGCTGTAACTGAACAAAACAGAACTTCCCGTTTCTCGTAAGCCAGCAAGTACTCCGCCTGCTGCAAATAAACAGACATTTCAACAGGTAGACACAGGTAAACACAATGACATAACAATAAGGACACACAATAAAGACACTATATATACCATCCAGGTGGCTGATCTCACCTGCACATGTAACCATATACATATCCATATAACCAGCGTATATAACAACTTCCTCATTTTCCTCTGCAGTTAATTCAGAGAAAAATGAAACTTAGAACTTCTGCTTTCTCCCAGAGCAGACAAAAACCCAAAACCACATTACATTATGTGATTTAGAATTACATTTATACAGACAGCTTAAGGTGAACCTAACCACCTTGGTGTGGGATCTCTTAGGACGGCTTATCTCATGCGAGATGGCGGTCATTAGGTGTCTAGACTGAAACAGCCCAACCCTCCCCTTTGAAATGCAAGTACACGCACGAAGTTTGCAAGGTGAGATTAGACAAATTTTCTCACCTGCATTTGGAGTGCGCATCTCCATTCCCTCTCGCGTAGTTGCCTTTCGAATCAAGGTGTCAGTCAGCATGGCCGTCCGTCATCCAGACTCCGTCCTAAGGTTCGTTGGGTGCCACTGTTAATGTTGGCCATAAATTTACTTTGATGCAATCTAGTCATGCATCCCTCTTAAACTGTCTGCAGTCCAAATTATGAGTCACTTGTGGTAGCATGCATACCACTCTCTTTCACACACACCAGAGACGTACTCGGATATGAATAGAAAGTAAGACTGATTTAATCCGGAAGTGAAAATACATTTAAACGGACTTATTGGCTAGCAGCCAATAATACGTAACACGTCTCCTATTGGATAAAGTAGAACAGCTTATTCTGTGATATACAATATACTGTAATGTGCTTGCTTCCTCATTTATATTAAGCAATGTCAGCATGCAGGGCCAGATTAAGGTTGTTGGGGGCCCCTGGGCAGAAAATCTGGTGGGGGCCCAATAACGGTAACATTTTTAGCCATAACAGTAGAGCACGAACTGTAGCATTTAGATATAAATACTGCACCTCAGTGTCACATTCCCCCTTCTCAGCATACTGTGCCCTCCATACTCTGTCCTCACACTGGCCACCATGCTGCCCCTTCTCTATACTGCCTACCTCCTTCACTCTCCAATCACTATACTGTACCTCCGTCTCACATTACCCCTCCTCAGCATACTGTGTCCTTACACTGGCCACCATGCTGCCCCTTCTCTATACTGTCTACCTCCTTCACTATCCAGTCACTATACTGTACCTCCATCTCACATTCCCCCTCCTCAGCATACTGTGTCCTCACACTGGCCACCATGCCGCCCCTGCTCTATACCGCCCATCTCCTTCACTATCCAGTCTCTATACTATGCCCCTCACACTTTTCTTTCCTAATACTGTCCACTTACAATTTTCTCCCACCATACTGATGCCTCACACTTTCCAATGGTGCCCCCCTGATTGCTGTGCAGGGGCAAATATGCCACATGCCCCCCAAAGGTACGCCTCTGTACAGTGTACAGGAGAATACATGACTGGTACACACAGGGCCGGCTCCAGGTTTTTGTAGGCCCTGGGCGAAAGAGTCTCAGTGGGCCCCATCCACACATAGACATGCACAGATACATACACGCATACGTACACATATATATTTAAAGAGAAATTCACAAAAACACATATAAACAGACATAAATCTAGACACAGTCATATACACTGACATACATAGATGACATACACAGATACACATCATACATGCACACAGACACATTTTTAATTTTTTATATATATTTTTAATATTGGGAAGCCGGCAACAGCCTCATTCACCTCCCCGCTTGTCTCCATCCAGCTCCTCCTGGGCATGTGTCTGTGCCACGCTGATTGGTGGCAGTCACTAACAGACATGGCCGCATATAGAGCACACTAACACGGCTGTATATACATCACAAGAGAGGCTGGGGACATACACATTACTGGGGGGCATACATATTACTGAGGATAGGGGTATATATCAATGGGGGGCATACAGCTCTAGAGGGGGACAGTGGCTCTGAAGTGGGGGGACAAACAGCTCTGAGGTGGGGGGGTGACATGCAGCTCTGGGGGTATACAGCTCTGGGGTGGAGGGGACATACAACTCTGGGGGAATAGTTGTATGCAGCCCCCATATTCCTCCATATAGTGTTATGAAGCTCCAATAGTCCTCCATATAGTATTATGTAGCCCCATGTAGCATTATGCAGCCCCCATTTGGCATTATGCAGCCCCCATATGGCACTATGCAGCCCCCATATGGCACTATGCAGCCCCCATATGGCACTATGGAGCCCCCATATGGCACTATGCAACCCCCATATGGCACTATGCAACCCCCATATTACATTAAGCAGCAACCATATAGTACAATGCAGACCCATATAGCAGTAGGAACCCTCATGTCCTATACAGCCCCAATATAACACAATGCAGACCCATATAGCAGTAGGAACCCTCATGTCCTATACAGCCCCCATATAGCACAATGTCGACCCATATAGCATTAGGCACCCTTATGTAGTACACAGCCCCTATATAGCACAGTGCAGACCCAGATAGCATTAGGCATCCTCACATAGTACACAGCCCCTATACAGCACAGATAAGGAATAACGTTTGGAACACCATTCTAAGTCTGAACTGGGTGCAAAAACCTAAAAAAACATCACTATGCGGAGATAAGGTATGCACACCAGTGACTATGTAAGGGGAATACATTTAATAGCAGAAACTGCTGTGTGAATACTGACTTGAAAAATCCAATAGCTATATGTAAGAGTGAAAATGTGAAAAATGGAATCTGCATTACTGCCATGAACATATGAATCAAGAGAAATTTAGCTACTGAATTGATCAATGCAATAGAGCCCCAACACTACGCCAAAGTATTTCTCTACGTTGGGGTCCCTAGCTTGTATGTGTCCTCTCATGCAGTTAAAAAACTTACCGTGTATGGGAAGCTGAGACCCAGGCTATTTATGCGTATGATATGGATTGGCAATAGGTGTGGTTGGGGAGGGTTCACAAACGAAAAACTACTAACAAATAAGGAATAACGTTTGGAACACCATTCTAAGTCTGAACTGGGTGCAAAAACCTAAAAAAACATCACTATGGGGAGATAGTGTTAGGCACCATCATGTAGTATACAGCCAGTATATAGCACAGTACAGACCCAGATAGTGTTAGGCATCCTCACATAGTACCGGGTTTACTGTGATACAGACACCAGATGTTATACAATATACACATTATTATATACCATCTCATGTGTGTACACAGTATATCACACTACTCTGTACAGTGGATGTGGTATACCATGTACACAGTATATCACACTGCTCTGTACACTGGATGTGGTATACCATGTACACAGTGTATCACACTGCTCTGTACACTGGATGTGGTATACCATGTACACAGTATATCACACTGCTCTGTACACTGGATGTGGTATACCATGTACACAGTATATCACACTGCTCTGTACACTGGATGTGGTATACCATGTACACAGTGTATCACACTGCTCTGTACACTGGATGTGGTATACCATGTACACAGTATATCACACTGCTCTGTACACTGGATGTGGTATACCATGTACACAGTATATCACACTGCTCTGTACACTGGATGTGGTATACCATGTACACAGTATATCACACTGCTCTGTACACTGGATGTGGTATATAATGTACACAGTATATCACACTGCTCTGTACACTGGATGTGGTATATAATGTACACAGTATATCACACTGCTATGTACACTGGATGTGGTAAACCATGTACACAGTATATCACACTGTTCTATACACTGGATGTGGTATATAATGTACACAGTATATCACACTGCTCTGTACACTGGATGTGGTATACCATGTACACAGTGTATCACACTGCTCTGTACACTGGATGTGGTATACCATGTACACAGTCTCTGTACACTGGATGTGGTATACCATGTGCACAGTATATCACACTGCTCTGTACACTGGATGTGGTATACCATGTACACAGTATATCACACTGCTCTGTACACTGGATGTGGTATACCATGTACACAGTGTATCACACTGCTCTGTACACTGGATGTGGTATACCATGTACACAGTATATCACACTGCTCTGTACACTGGATGTGGTATACCATGTACACAGTATATCACACTGCTCTGTACACTGGATGTGGTATACATTGTACACAGTATATCACACTGCTCTGTACACTGGATGTGGTATACCATGTACACAGTATATCACACTACTCTGTACACTGGATGTGGTATACCATTTACACAGATTTACAATGTCCTGCACTGATCACACCTGGACCTACAGCACCTCACATATTCTATATGTAATATGGGCCATATAGTATAATGTGTGCTGCAGGATGTGATCAGTGCAGGATTCTGTGTAGTGATGTCTGTGCTCTATGCTGGAGATCAGTGTGAGTTATTGCAGGGGAGGGATGAGGCTGATGACCCAGCACTGACAGCCCGACCTGATCTGCAGAAGTTCACACTCCTGCAATAACTCACACTGATCCCGCCGGCAGAGCTGCCGCTGACACTATGGAATGCCGTTCTGCTGCCTCCTCACTGCAGCCTCCTGCCCGCCCCGGCACCATGATGGATGACGTCACACTTACTGTCATCCACAGAGGCCTCTGCTCCGGTCCTCCCACAAGTTCCTCTAGAGCACGAAGAAGCAGCAACAGCAGGCGCGCGGTGACGTCATCCATGCAGACGCAGCCCACACAGCGTGCAGTGGGCGTGTCTGCAGCACAGTGACGGCCGGTATTGAAAATCTTTAAAGGTACAGTGCAGTCCTGAACACTGCGGCGTTAATAAAATGGCGGCCACACAGATGGTGGTGGGGGCCCCCTCAGAAGCTCTTGTGGTGGGGGCCCCGGGGCTGAAGCCCCGCCTGCCCCGCCTATAATCCGGCCCTGTCAGCATGATTCACTCATCACATGAATAGTCCAGACTGTCTGAGTCTTATGTCCAAATGCAGAACTAGGTGCGGTACACAGTCTTAAACAGCATCTTAAATCCTGTTTTTGGATATCTTCATATATACTCCTAATAGTTCATAATCTTGTCCTTAACAATAGTATCTCAGAGGAACTGGATATCTGGACTTTAACCAGACACTTCTCATGACAACTCTGCGTGGAATGGAGTACCTCTCTGGATTTCCAGTCCAGAATGGGCTCAGTGAAGGCAGACCTAAAAGAAATGGACAAGATAAATTGGGAAGAACAAGGAAAAAGATCTTCTCCTACACATAGTTCCACTAGCTCAGAAGTGAAGTGTATGGGTTTGTACAGGAGCATTCAATCCATGCTTGGCATGGACAAAGGCTTCCGAAGGCGTCGGATGTGAATCTGGAAATGAACCAGTAGATAGCTGAACGATGAGCTGTTTCAGAGAAATGTATTCCTCCATAAGATATGAACACAGACAAGGTCAACAGAGAAGTAGAACTGGTCTCGCAGAAGGAGACCCCTCCTACTGAGGGTAAGAGGGTTGTGGTCTCAAAGGACAGGCATGGATGAAGTGCTCAGATCCTCCCAACCCTAAAGGCCCCGTTACACACAACGACATCGCTAACGAGATATCGCTGGGGTCACGGAATTCACGACGTACATCCGGCCTCATTAGCGACGTCGTTGCGTGTGACACGTACGAGCGACCACTAACTATGTAAATACTCACCAAATCGTTGATTGTTGACATGTCGTCCATTTCCCAAATGTCGTTGCTCGTGCAGGACACAGGTTGTTCATCATTCCTGAGGCAGCACACATCGCTACATGTGACACCCCTGCCGGCAATGAGGTGGGCGTGACTTTCTGCGGCTGCTCTCCGCCCCTCCGCTTCTATTGGACGCCTGCCGTGTGACGTCGCTGTGACGCCACACGAACCGCCTCCTTAGAAAAGAGGCTGTTCGCCGGCCAGCAACCAGCCTCTTTTCTAAGGGGGTGGTTTGTGCGGTGTCACAGTGACATTGCTAGGAAGGTAAGCATTTGTGACGGCTCCCAGCTATATTGTGCGCCACAGGCAGCGATTTGCCTGTGACTCGCAAACCATGGGGGTGGGTGCTTTTACGAGCGACATCGCTAGCGATGTCGCTGCGTGTAAAGCCCCCTTTAGGCTCGGCGATGACCTCATCACTGTTTACACATCTTAATATCCTTCACTTGCATGGGTCAAGGAACCGGTATGCAAGCTGGAGCTTACAGAGCCAATGGTCTCCGGAAGGCTGGAGCCAGAAGTATAGATCTCAGACGGGCGACTTCCTTGGATCGTTCCTGGAACCTGGGATTGACCTATATGGCTTAGGACACAAGATCATCCAGAGAAACGGGAATGTCACGAATGGTCAGTTCATTCTTAATAAACTCTCCCAAAGGCGGATACCAGAGCCTGAATATTCCATCCTATTTCAGACAAGAGTGTACGGAATTGAACCGCATATTGACCCATAGTCTGGACTCCTTGGTGCAACTGTAGAAGAGAAGACGCAGCAGACATTATATGGCCCGGTTCATCAAAGACTCTTTGGAAGGCCTGCATAAATTCAAGAATGTCAGCGGTAATTGGATCATTTCTTTCCCACAGGGGATTGACTCAAGTGAGTGCTTCCCCACCAAGGTGCAATATCAGGAATGACACTTTGAACCAGTCTGAAGAAAACTGGTGGGCCAGCAGTTCAAAGTGCAGGGTGCACTGGTTGATGAAACCTCGGCATTGCTTGGAGTCACCAAAAAAGGACAGAAAAGGAAAGCATGGATGCAAGCGGAATAGTAGCTGGGGCATTCACTGAACATACATAGGCCAGAATTTGATTTTGCTGTTCCCGCATTTGCGATATCTCTTGGTATATCTATGACAGAGGCGGAGAGCCAGAGTCAAAGGCGTCCATGGCCTGATTAAACTGTAATGCTCACCCCCTGAGATGGTAAAGCAGCAAGAAGAAGTGAACCCACTACACCACAGGGGAACCTCTAGCTTACCCTTTAGTGGGAGGAGTTTTACTAAGCTCCCACCACGAGGCAAAAGCCAGGTGCCACACCCAGGGGAGTGACTGGGACTGTGGCAGCTGACTCCTAGGGCAGACATGCGGGACAAGCGGACACAGTCACTACTGTAGCAAGGGCCTCCAGAGTAACTACGGCTGGTGACAGAGCCGTGGTGGACAAACACAATCTCTAATGTAGCAAGGGCCTCCGGGGTAGCTGAGACTCATGGCATGGCCAAGGATGGACAGGCAAAGTCTCCAGTATAGCAAGGAGCTTTGAATGAGCCAAGGAGGAATGACAAAGGGTACCTACAAGACAATAAAGGGCACTGTACACTGTAAGGAAAGCACAGAGGACAAGGGGACATAACAACTAGCTGGCTAGGGCACAGATTCATTAACTAACTGAACATGTTGATCAGACACCTCCCCTAGTGGGAGAGTGACTTAAGTACCCAGTGCCTCTCAGCGATAGGCTGAAAGGAACTTCCTGGGAGTGATGTGCTGGCCCTTTAAGAGAAGGGCAGCGGTGAGCGTACACGCCCTAGGAGCACTCCTTGAGGACCTGTGCTTCACACACAGGCTCCTGGAGGGGGAAGCAGGAAGCACGCATGTGGAGGAGCGCGCGTCCCTGCGTGAGAGGAAGCGAGGGAGCAGGGCCACCAGCGTTACAGGTTACTTCCCCCTTCTGCAGCTACTTCTATTTTTTTTGGAATGGCCATCTTTTCTATAGCTATGAACTATAGATGAATAAATAGGTATAAAGGTGTCTGAACATCTGACCTATAGCCCTACTAGAAATAACCCTTTCCTGGCAGATTCTTCCTCTATGAAAAGTAGGCAACACCAGAGGGAACTTATGCAGCTTGAAGTCTGCACATAACTTTCCGTTTTACCTGGTATTCCAGACAATGATTCAGCAGCCTGCACAGCCCTGAGACTTGCATTAAACTTGGGAGACAATGATGCTTGTCTTATAAATGGTAATTATATGAAATATCAGAGCTAAAGTCAAATGGGCCATAAACCTGCAGACCTGAGGCTGGCCTGTCCCTGAGCTCCAAGCTCACAGTCCATTTACTGAGAAATGATTGAGAGAGCACTAAAGCAGCAATTTATAGGGGTCACTTTATTGGATACATGATGCTTCCCTCTCTTCCACACACAGGCCGTCCACACAGCCGCTTCCAAGTTCAAGGTTTATAATCCTGTCTAACCCAAGTTGTTTTTTTAATAGAAATCGGTGTCTGGGGACACGAAAAGGAATGAAACAATGTGACAAGTGTCACATCCTGGTCCAGCTGGATGACACTAAGTCCCTTTATTCCAATGCAAAGGGTGAGAAAATGTAATTGAGCATAACCTTTCACCAGTCACATATTCCTGGACCCACTGCCCATATATTTCTCTTGATCTCTTTATCTGATCACCAACCCCCCAGTTTTTCTTTTTCATTTTCACTTAATACCCCCTGTCATCCAGCCAACATTTAGTCTCTTTAATGTCCCCACTAACTGGGTGACTTAATTGCTCCTCTTGACTAATTTTCTCTGTCTTGCTAAGAGCCATTTTAACCTAATCAATAAAGTCTTGTCTATTGATTGTGTAAATTTCATTTTGTAACATCACTTACCAGCCAACAGCTTCACAATTGATAGAAATTAGGCAGATTCAGGAGAGCATTCAAGAGTAGAATAGGTTTTCTTTATTACGGGCTGGTAGCATCTATAAATGGCCATTGAAGCACCGATCCATAAAGGATTGCCATCCTTATTGGCAACTCTTAGCACACCTGCACTTCAGCATTTATACAAAAGGGTTAATGTGTGGCCTTAAGAATGACCCATGAGGGCTATTTCCAAAAAACTGCTGTTTTGATGATGCAGAAAAAAATGCTGCAATGTAGGAATGCTTCTAAAATAAAAGTGTTAATTGTTTATTTTTTATCAATTAACAAAAGGCAAAATGCATGAATAGAAGAGAAATCTAAATCAAATATTTGGGGTGATCACCCTTCTATTCCTCTAGGTACATTTGCACTCATTGTATAATCCTGGACAGACTTTATGTTGGGATCACGGCTCTATGGAGGCCCTTATCATCACTTCCAGGACTCCTTGTTCATCTTTACACTGAACAGAGCTCTTAAAGACATTGGCTGTATGTTTGGGCTCATTGTTCTGCTGCAGAATAAATTTGGAGCCAATCAGATGCCTTTCTGATTATATTGCATGATGGATATGTATCGGCCTGTATTTCTCAGCATTGAAAACCCCATTAGCCTCAACCAAATCGCCAATGCTATTTGTTGAAATACAGCCTCAAACTTTCAAGGAACCTCCACCATGCTTCACTGTTGCCTGCAGACATTCATTATTGTCCTACTCTACAGTCCTTTAGCGAACAAACTGCGTTCTGTGACAGACAAATATTTCATGTCTTGACCCATCAGTCCGGAGAACCTGCTGACATTTTACTGCACCGCAGTTCTTATATTTTCTTACATAGTTGAGTCGCTTGCCTTTGTTTCTTTGTCAAAATAGCCACCTTTTGCTTTGATTACTGCTTTGCACACTGTTGGCATTCTCTTGATAAGCTTCAAGAGGTAGTCACGAGAAATGGTCTTCTAACAGTCTTGAAGAAGTTCCCAGAGATGCTTAGCACTTGTTGGCCCTTTTGCCTTCACTCTGCGGTCCAGCTCACCCCAAACCATCTCGATTGGGATCAGGTCTGGTGACTGTGGAGGCCAGGTCATCTGGCGTAGCACCCCATCACTCTCCTTCTTAGTCAAAAAGCCCTTACACAGCCTGGTGGTGTGTTTGGGGTCATTGTCCTGTTGAACAATAAATGGTCCAACTAAATGCAAACTGGATGGAATAGCATGCCGCTGCAAGATGCTGTGGTATCCATGCTGGTTCAGTATGCCTTCAATTTTGAATAAATCCCCAACAGTGTTACCAGCAAAGCACCCCCACACCATCACACCTCCTCCTCCATGCTTCACGGTGGGAACCAAACATGTATAGTCCATCCGTTCACCTTTTCTACATCGCACAAAGACACGGTAGTTGGATCCAAAGATCTCAAATTTTGACTCATCAGACCAAAACACAGATTTCCACTGGTCTAATGTCCATTCCTTGTGTTCTTTAGCCCAAACAAGTTTCTTCTGCTTGTTGCCTGTCCTTAGCAGTGGTTTCCTCACAGCTATTTTACCATGAAGGCCTGCTGCACAAAGTCTCCTCTTAACAGTTGTTCTATAGATGTGTCGGCTGCTAGAACTCTGTGTGGCATTGACCTGGTCTCTAAACTGAGCTGTTGTAAACCTGCGATTTCTGAGGCTGGTGACTCGGATAAACTTATCCTCTGCAGCAGAGGTGACTCTTGGTCTTCCTTTCCTGGGGCGGTCCTCATGTGAGCCAGTTTCTTTGTAGCATTTGATGGTTTTTGCCACTGCACTTGGGGACACTTTCAAAGGTTTCCCAATTTTTCGGACGGTCTGACCTTCATTTCTTAAAGTAATGATGGCCACTCGTTTTTCTTTACTTAGCTGCTTTTTTCTTGCCATAATACAAATTCTAACAGTCTATTCAGTAGGACTATAAGCTGTGTATCCACCAGACTTCTGAACAACACAACTGATGGTCCCAACCACATTTATAAGGCAAGAAATCCCACTTATTAACCATGATAGGGCACACCTGTGAAGTGAAAACCATTTCTGGTGACTACCTCTTGAAGCTCATCAAGAGAATGCCAAGAGTGTGCAGAGCAGTAATCAAAGCAAATGGTGGCTACTTTGAAGAACCTAGAATATAAGGCATATTTTCAGTTGTTTCACACTTTTTTTGTTAAGTATTTCATTCCACATGTGTTAATTCATAGTTTTGATGCCTTCAATGTGAATCTATAGTTTTCAGAGTCATAAAAATGAAGAAAACTCTTTGAATGAGATGGTGTGTCCAAACTTTTGGTCTGTACTGTGTGTGTGTGTGTGTGTGTGTGTGTGTGTGTGTGTGTGTGTGTGTATATATATATATATATATATATATATATATATATATATATATATATATCTTTCAAGCAGTTATACAAACAAAATGATGCAAAGCAAGAATGCTTCAAAAAAATAGAAGTGGTAACCGTTTGTTTAATTATTAGGAAAATGTAATTTGAGTGAGAAATGAGAAATCTAAATCATATCAACATTTGGTGGGACCTTTGTTTATAAAACAGCATCAAATCATCCATTCTTCTGGATACACTTGCACACAGTTTTTAAGGTACTCGTCAGGGAAGTTTTTCCATGTATTTTGGATTATCTGTGGATGTCGCTTGCAGACATCCTTCAGGCTCTTCATGTAATCCCAGACAGTCAATACTGGTGAGATCAATCCACTGTGGGGGCCATATAATCACTTTTAGGACTTTTATTCTTTACACTAATGACAGTTCTTAAAGTGAACCGGTCACCAGGTTTTCCCCATATGATGTACGGCCACCACCTTGAAGGCCTCTTTTACAGCATACCAAAATGCTATAGTAAAAAATACCCAATCCACCTTGCAGATCCCATATAATACCATTTATTATACCAACCGAAAGCGCAGTCCAGTCCGATGGACGTCTCTGTTCTTGATCCATCGCCTAATGTCTTCCTACAATCACCATCCTCTGGCATGCTTCATGTAGATTATGCATCTTACATCATCCACACAGTGTCCCCCAATTGCGCTCCAAGGGCAGAGCAAAATACCTTATTGTGCATGCGCTGGAAAAACCCAAGCAGCGCTGATGACCTGGAAGTAAAGCCAAATCATGTGCACTACAGTACTTTGCTCTGCCCTCAGCAGGGCAAAGAGAAGTGCGCTTGTGTATGACCGTGATTGCGGGACACTGTGGATGATGTAGGACGCATCATCCATATGAAGCCAATAGTAGGCAATAGGAGGCTGCCATTGTAGGAAGAGAGAAGGCGCTGGATCAAGATCATAGATGTCCATTGGATCAGACTGTGCCTGAGGATATAATAAAAGTTATTTCTTGGATCTGCAGAGGGGCTTGGGAACTTTTTTTTACAGCATTCTAATATGCTGTAAACGAGGCCTTAAAGGGATTATGTCACCAGGTTTTTGCATTTTCATCTGAGAGTAACATCGTTTAGGAAAAGAGACCCTGATTCCAGCAATACATCACTTACTGGGTGCAGTAGTTGTAACCCAATCTGAGTTCCTAGGTATAGCAAGGCTCAGAATGCTAACCCCACCCACACCACAGCCCTGTATACATTGTCTTTTGACAGTGAGCTGCTTATCAGACGAGAGGACGTGGTCATAACCGTAAGACTTGGTACAAGGTAGCTAGACCCAGCATTGATATTGTCCTAGTGATAAAACCTTAATTTTAAGTAACCATCAGCGCACAGTCTAATAAATTATACATCTCTGAAATCTGTGTTTCTGGCGCTACCTCGTGCAGATTACATAGCAAAATCCTGCTAACAGGTTCCCTTTAGAGGTGGTCGTCGTACTTTATATGGGGAAAACCTGGTGACCGGTTTCTTTTATTGACATTGATTATATCTGGGGTCGTCCTGCTACAGAATAAATTTGGAGCTAATCCGATGCCTCCCTGATGGTATTGCATGATGTATAAGTATCTGACGGTATTATCAGCTTTGAGGACACTATTAATCCTGACCAAATCTACAACTCAATTTGCTGAAATGCAGCCCCAACCTTGCAAGGACCCTCCCCTGCCCAGCCCTTTGGTGAACAAACTGCTTTCTGTCACAGGCAAATATTTCACATTTTAACCCATCAGTCCAGAACACTTTCCCATTTTTCTCCACCCAGTTCCTATGTTTTTTTACATAGTTGAGTCACTTCCCCTTGCTTCCATGTTGGTGATAGGGCTTTTTGGGCATAATTTTTCCTTGAAGACCACTTCTCGCCAGACGTCTTCAAACAATGGATGGTTGTAGATGGGCCCCACTGGTTGCTGCCAGTTCTGAGTTGATGGCAATGTGGGACATCTTCAGATTTTGAAGGAAAGTGAGCATGACTGGTTTAAAAAAAAAATTAGACGTGTCAATTTTTTATTTGTATCCAAATTAACAAAATGTAAAGTTCATGAACAATGTACATATTTACATGCTTTTTAATCCTGGACAGACTTGATGTTGAGATAAGGGCTATGTGGGGGCCATAATCATCACTGCCAGAACTCCTTATTCTTCTTTACCCTGAACAGAGCACGTGATGACATTGGCTGTAAGTTTGGAGTCATTGTCCTGCTGCAGAATAAATTGGAACCAATCAGATACTGTACCTCTCTGATGATATTGCATGATGCATAAGTATCTGTCTATATTACTTAATTAAGGACCCCTTTAGTCTTCACCAACTTCCTAACTACATTTGTTGAAATTCATACTCAAACGTGTAAGGAACCTCCACCATGCTTCACTTTTGTCTACAGACACTTATTTTTCTGCTGCTCTTCAACCCTTCAGTGAACAAACTGTATTCTGTTACAGACAAATATTTCACATTTTGACCTATCGGTCCTGAGCACCTAATATCATTTTTCTACACCCCAGTTCCTATGTTTTTGTATATAGTTAAGTTGCTTGCCCTTATTTCCATGTCAGAGGTATGGCTTTTTGACCACAATTCTTCCATGAGGACAGCTTCTGGCCAGACTTTTGTAACAATAGACGGTTGACGGAATCGGGTATTCCCAGCCAGTCTCCCACAACAATAGATGGTTGTAGATGATTGTTGCCAGTTCTGAGCTGATAGAATTGTGGGACATCTTCCGATTTTGAAGGAAAGTCAACATATATTTTTCACCTGCTCCACTAAGTTTCATTGGCCGACCATTGTGTCTACAGTCCTCAATCTTGCCCACTCCCTGGAGCTTCTTAAAAGTGCTTTAATAGAACATCTCAAAACTGCAGACTGCTTTGAAATCTTTGTCTGGGAGAGGCCTCGCTGATACAGCATAACTACCTTGTATGTGCCCTGTTGCTGTGGTCAATCTTATTGTGTATGACCTGTGACATGAAGCTGTCTTCCACAATCTCATTTTTGTAGCAGAACTTGCTGTTTCTGTTTCAGTTCATTTCTTTGTTTCTACCCATTATAAAAGTAATCATTATTATCTGTGTGATATAATTGGTTACCCATACATTTGGCTATAATAACCCTATAAAATTCCTGACTTGGTGCATTTAATTAAAATAAGCTGTTAATACTGCATTATACAGTGTGTGTGTGTGTGTGTGTGTGTGTGTGTGTGTGTGTGTGTGTGTATATATATATATATATATATTTATATATATATATATATATATATATTTATATATATAAAAATGTATTCTGCACACAAAAACCACAAAACAAATAGATAGAAATATAATTATTAAAAGGCAAAAACTAAGCTAATAGAAGCATTTCACAACATATATTTCAACACCACAGATATTCCACACAGATTTAACTAAATTGGCCAAGTAATGTGCTCCGTCTGTCTCTTTCCCCGTCTGTCTCTTTCCCCGTCTGTCTCTTTTCCCGTGTCTCTTTCCTCATCTGTCTCTTTCCCTGTCTGTCTCTTTCCCCATCTGCCTGTCTCTGTCTGTCTCTTTTTTTGTCTGTCTGTCTCTCTGATTCTTTCCCCTTCTGTCTCTTTATAGGTCTGTCTCTTTCCCAGGTCTGTCTCTTTCCCCGTCTGTCTCCCCATCTTTGTCTGTGTCTTTTCCTGTCTGTCTCCTTCCCTGTCTGCCTGTCTCTGTCTGTCTCTTTCCTTGTCTGTCTTTATTTCTCTGTCTCTTTCCCCGTCTGTCTCTATCAAGGTCTGTGTCTTTCCCCATCTATCTTTGTCTGTCTCTTTGGCTGTCTCCTCCTTCCCTGTCTGCCTGTCTCTGTCCCTGTCTGCATGTCTGTCTGTCTCTTTCCCCATCTGTCTCTTTCCAGGTCAGTCTCTTTCCAGGTCAGTCTCTTTCCAGGTCAGTCTCTTTCCAGGTCTGTCTCTGTCTGTCTCTTTCCCCATCTGTCTTTGTCTGTCTCTTTCACCGTCTGTCTCTGTCTGTCTCTTTCCCTGTCTGTCTCTTTCCCTGTCTGTCTCTATCTCTCTGTCTCTCTGTCTGTCTCTCTGTCTCTCTGTCTGTCTCTTTGTCTGTCTCTCTCTATCCGTCTCCCCACGACATCTTATTACCTCACATATAAGCTTCTTATACTATGAATGTCTTTTGTTCCTATAGCAACCAATCACAGCTCCTTCTAATAACCTATAGTTCCAGGCTCCATTTACTTTAATGGAGGCATGTTTTTTGGAGAGTAACTGTAAAGCGCGGGGTTACATTTTCCTGTCAAAACATAGTCTACGACATTCCTTGGGTCACATGAGGTGTCTGTGCAAAATTTTGTGATTGTAAATTTGACGGTGCGGATCCACTTTTTGTTTCACTTTTTCCCCATTATGTAGATAGGGGAAAAATTGATTGGTAAATTGGAACGCGCGGGGTTAAAATTTCGCCTCACAACATAGACTATGACGCTCTCGGGGTCCAGACGTGTGAGTGTGCAAAATTTTGTGGCTGTAGCTGCGACGGTGTAGATGCCAATTCCGGACAGACATACATACATACATACACACACACACATTCAGCTTTATATATTAGACTAGCTGTACTACCCGGCTTCGCCCAGGTTAACAACTGTTGTTAACAAAATAGAATGTATTAACAAAAATGTATTCTGCACACAAAAAACACAAAACAAATAGATATAAATGTAATTAGAATGTCTGTCTCCCCTTCTGTCTGTCTCTTTCCCTGTCTGTCTCTTTCTCCGTCTGTCTCAAACTCTTTCCCTGTCTGTCTATATCTCTTTCACTGTCTATCTATCTCTGTCACTTTCCCTACCTGTCTCTTTCCCTCTCTTTCCCTTTCTGTCTCTTTCCCTCTGTCTCTATCCCTGTGTCTGTCTCTTTACCTATCTTTGTCTGTCTTTTACCCAGTCTGTCTCTTTCCCTCTCTTTCCCTGTGTCTGTCTCTTTGTCTGTGTCTGTCTCTTTCCCTGTCAGTCTGTCTCTTTGTTTGTGTCTGTCTCTTTGTGTCTCTTACCCTGTCTGTGTCTGCCTCTTTCCCTGTCTGCATCTGTCTCTTTCCCTGGCTGCATTGTGACACGCCAACATTCCATATAAGGGCGTGGCTACGCATTCTTCTGAAGTTCTGGCTGCACTGTGGCTCTCAGCTCCATTCGCTTTAATGGAGGCAGGTTTTTTGGTGAATAACTGTAAAGCGCGGTGTTAAAATTTCCCCTCAAAACATAGCCTATGACGCTTTCAGGGTCCAGAAGTGTGAGTGTGCAAAATTTTGTGGCTGTAGCTGCGACGGTGCAGGTGCCAATCCCGGACACACACACACACACACACACACACACACACACACACATTCAGCTTTATATATTAGATACATACATTTTATACTTATCAACCCTGAAATGTAAACACCAAACAGGAAAATGTTGTGGAACCAGTGGTAGGACCATTTTGTCAAAGTGTCTCAGGAGTTGTTTCACCATGACAATGCCAGGCGCATGTTGCTTGTCCTACTGTGAGCAGCCTGACCTGCCTAAATGTGCTACCATGGCCTGCAGCATCTCTTGTCTTCCATTGAGCACATTGGGGATACATCATTGGTCAGCAATTGCAGAGGAAGCTGCCAGCAGTGGATCTTGATGAGTAGCCCAAGAGCTTTCAGCATGGCAGAACATTTGTTAGACAATCTTTGATAACCTCTTTGACAGCATGCCAAGGAATGTCTGTGTATTTCTTCATGTGGCTCTCATACTTGATAGAGAGTGAAATCTAAATATTTTCAATAATTTGTTTCCATCTTTTATCATTTGCATATCAGTAACATGTCTATCGATCTTTTGATTTTCATAATTCCACAACCTTGTCTCCTTTGTGTTGCAGTTCAAAGGTGAGGTGCGTATTCTTGTGTCAATGTATAGATATTG
Organism: Anomaloglossus baeobatrachus; assembly: GCF_048569485.1. Taxonomy (NCBI): domain Eukaryota; kingdom Metazoa; phylum Chordata; class Amphibia; order Anura; family Aromobatidae; genus Anomaloglossus; species Anomaloglossus baeobatrachus. The sequence goes on from NC_134356.1 coordinate 571,420,917, forward strand.
CTATCCTGTTGATGTCCTTTCAGATTTAATTAGACATATCCATTATTCTGAAGTGTATGTAGTATTTGCTGAAATATTCCGGCTGCCCATAGTGATGATATACCTGGTGCTTCTATACAGCTTCACATAATGCTGATGTCAGTACATCAAACTCAGTATATTGCTGTCCATGGTGCTGAGGTCTTTACCTTGAAATGATTGAATGAATCTTACAATAGAGATGTCCATAATGCTACAGACTATCCCTTGAGCTCATTAGTGTTGAGCTGTCCATGGTGCTGAGTTCTATATTGTTATCTCACAGGAGATTGAGCTGTCCATAGTGCTGAGCTCCATACTTTGATCTCATAATAGCGCTGTCCATAGTACTGAAGACTATGCCTTGATTTCATTTGAGACATAACTATGCTGCAGAGATCGGTCCACTGATCTTATAAGAGATATGGTAGATCTACAAATGGTGCTCATAAGAGATAGAACTGTGCATATTGTTGAGGTCTACATTTGCAAATTGCCTCTATAGAGAAGAAGAGGACATATTGGAGGTAGCAATCCTAAAAGTCAATATTGACCCTTTAATGAGCTTTGCTATTTGACTTGGGATAAAAGCCAAAGCAGAATTTCACTTTTCAGACACCGTGTTCCAGGGTGTTGCCCCTCATCAATATAAAGTATGAGATCTGATTTGGTAGGTGAGAGGCTAAGATTTGGATCTAAGGGGTACGTTTTCTCCTCGTGGAAAGTAACATGCTGGGTCTTGGTCTCCACAAGGAGGTCTACATTGTGATTCTTCAGAGATAACACTGCCTGTGGTAAAGTCTGACTCTTAATTTTGTTGCTGAGATGTATATTACTGTCCATGGAGCTGATGACACATATGACATTAATGGACACTTGTGACCAGAACATTTAACCCCTTCACGGCCGACGACATACTGGTACATCCAAAATCATGAAGGGGTAATCACCACCAGCTGCTGCGGTGAGCTGGCAACGTTCCTTGCTTATTTGAACAGCAGACATGTGCGGCTAACAGGCGCAGGTGGATCCACGATCCACCCGCGCCTGTTAACACCTTAGATTGCACTGTCAAAGTCCGACAGCACAATTTAAATGGCCACAGGAAGCCCTGTGATGTGATCATGGGGAGCCGATGGTTGCTAGGCTAGTGATGGGTCATATGAACGTTGCAGTTTTGCTGATCAGAGCTGTGCAGCTCTGATCAACAGAAATGAACAAGAGGTCAGACTGCTCATCCTTACAGTCCCCTAAGGAGACTAGTAAAATTAAAAAAAAAGTTTTAAAAAAATTAAAAAAAAGTTTTAAAAAAATTAAAAAAAATAACAGTTCAAATCACCCCCCATTCGTTCCATTGAAAATTAAATGGTTAAGAAAATAAAAAATATACACATATTTGGTATCGCTGCGTTAAGAAATGCCTGATTTATTAAAATATAAAACCAATCAATCTGATCTGTAAACGGCGTAGTGGCAAAAATATTCCAAACGCCAAAATTACATTTTTTGGGTGTCACAAATTTTGCGATCGTCAGCTCAAGACTTAAAGAATAAACCATCACTGACCCCCATATTCCGAAAAATGAGAACGCGACAGGTCACGGAAAATGGTGCAAATAGAGTGCCACTTTTTTTGGACAATATTCTGAATTTTTTTAACCCCTTAGATGAAAGTAAACTTTTACATGTTTGGTGTCTACAAACTCGTACCGACCTGAGGCATCACAACGACACATCAGTTTTACCATAGAGTGAACACTGTGAATAAAATATCCCAAAAACAATTGTGCAATCGCACTTTTTTTTGCAATTTTTCCGCAATGGGATTTTTTTTGCCATTTTCCAGTACACAATATGGTAAAAGCATGAAGTCAGTTAAAAGTACAACTCATTCCACAAAAAAACAAGCCCTCATATGGCAACATTGATGGAAAAATAAAAAGGTTACGGATCTCGGAAGAATGGGAGCAAAAAAACAAAAACGAAAACTAGGGTGAAGGGATTAAACAAGAATACTGTATATTGCCATGTGATCTACATTATGTTAACTTGAGAATCCATTAAAACCCCTTTGCACATGGGGCAACAATCTCTACACACGTGAATGATTCTGAGTGTTAGTTAACCATGTAGCCAAATGTGTATATTGAGTCCAGTCCGTGCGGCCGAGCTGTATATAATTCCTGGTGCTGTACTGGGTCAGCAGATTAGGTGAGACCCCGCCAGTGCTCGTCCTCCCATTACATGACATTAAACTATCCAGCTCTCCTATTCCATTCTTTTATCAATGTCCAGTAATTAAAATGTCACCGTTTAATTATCTCCTGCACTGATCCTCCTGAAACAATCTTTTCCTAATAAAGGATCTAATCGAAATGCTATTTCTATCCAGAAAATGTTACAGAGAGAGGCTGTGACTGCAGATCAATAGGGAGGAGGGATTGATCCGCCTGTAAAGAGGGATTTATTGGGGTCATGCTTTTATATGGTGCTGATACAACTGTTAAATGGAGAACATTCATTTTCAATAGGAGCGTTTATTAAACTTGCACTGAATTAGTCTGTGGTGATTTATAGGGCAATCTCCCCGGGAGGAGAAGGTTCTCATTTTATAGGACACGGATCTGTAGGTTTTAACCGAAAAATGACTCTCTAGTCTGGTTCAAAAGGAAACTGCTGATTTTTTTTCTGGGGGCCCTAAATGTTTGGAAAATAGACACTGGAAATTCAATCTTTTTTCCACACACTGCGGTTTTATCCGTCCCCTACAGAAATAAAGCCACTTACACATACTTTATGTCTCTACTGGAGAAGCCGAAGTGCAGATCAGAAACATGCTGCAGATAAATCCGTCTCTGGAAACACATTCACATAGGAACATTGGAACATATAGCGGCAAGGCGATCCGGACATACAGCCCTATAGAAAAATATATAGGGGCAAGGCGACCCAGATGAACAGCCCTATAGAGAAATATATAGGGGCATGGCAACCCAGACAAACAGCCCTATAGAGAAACATATAGGGACATGACAACCCAGACAAACAGCCCTATAGAGAAACATATAGGGGCAAGGCAACCCAGACAAACAGCCCTATAGAGAAACATATAGGGGCAAGGCAACCCAGACAAACAGCCCTATAGAGAAACATATAGGGGCAAGGCAACCCGGACACCCAGCTCTATAGAGAGACATATAGGGGCATGGCGACCCAGGCAACCAGCCCTATGGAGAAACATATAGGGACATGGCGACCCGGACAACCAGCTCTATAAACATATAGCAAAGCAACCTGGGCATACAGCCCTATAGTCACAATCCCTATAAGTCTCTTCTAAACAGATTCACATAGGAACACTGAAACATATAGGGGCAAGGTGACTAAGACATACAGCCCTATAGGCACAATCCCTATCAGTCTCTTCTAAATACATTCACATAGGAAAACGGAAACTTATAGGGGCATGGCGACATGGACATACAGCTCATAGACACCGTTCTATCACTCTTCTAAACACATTTACATAGGAACACTGAAAGCTTCATATAGGGACATGGTAACCTAGACAACTAGCCCTATATCAAGAAAAAGGATAAAGTGGCGAGTCCCATAATTAAAATCTTCATCTTTATTCAGAAAATTTTTAAAACATCATGATGGTTGAATTATAGTCTCAACATTTTTCAGGCAAGCATGCCCTTAGTCACTGAGAAGCCCTATAGGTACAATCCCAATCAGTCTCTACTAAACACATTCACATAGGACCAGTGAAACATATAGGGGCATGGTGACCCGGACATACAGCCCTATAGGCAAAATCCTAATCAGTCAATGAGAAATATGCTGAGATGCAATAACACTTGAGGATCCAGTGCAGCAGTTAAAACTGTAGAAATTCAATCCTATAGAAAATAACATCAAAAAATTAAAAAGATTTATTTACATTCAGGAAGAATGAAAAGTACAGATACAAAGAAACACCAAGAAACACAATCAGAAAGGAACATGGAAAAATTAAGAAACACAAGGGGACCTTGACATACCACCCAGCATAGACATGTATGAACAGTACCATACAGATATAAAAATATTAGACATTTCCATCTCTAAGAATGGATGCTATTAAACAAAGTCCTGAAGGACCAAAGGGTCTAGCCGGGACACCCTAAATAACATTGGATGCATACAAATAGACCAGGACTTAGGCGGGCTTTGCACGTTGCGACATCGCTACCGATATATCGTCGGGGTCATGTCGTTAGTGACGCACATCCGACGCCGGTAGCAACATCGTAATGTGTAAATCCTAGGTGCGACGATGAACGAGTACAAAAGCGTAAAAAATCGCTGATCTGTGTCACGTCGTTCATTTCCATAATGTCGTTACTACTGCAGATACGATGTTGTTTTTTCGTTCCTGCAGCACCACACATCGCTGTGTGTGAAGCCGCAGGAACGACAAACATCTCCTTACCTGCGTCCACCGGCAATGCGGAAGGGAGGTGGGCGGGATGTTATGTCCCGCTCATCTCCGCCCCTCCGCTTCTATTGGACGGCCGCTTAGTGACGTCGCGGTGACATTGCTGTGACGCCGAACGCACCTCCCCCTTGAAGGAGGGATTGTTCGGCAGTCACAGCGACGTCGCCGACCAGGTATGTGCGTGTGACGCTGCCGTAGCGATAATGTTCGCTACGGCAGCAAGCACCAGATATCGCATGTACGGTGGGGGCAGGTGCTATCGCGCTCGATATTGCTAGCAATTGCTAGCGATGTCGCAGCGTATAAAGCCCGCCTTAGTCATGCACAGGCAACCAGAATAAAGGGAGGCAGCTTACCATGGTGAACCAGAAATGTAGTCCAATAGGAATTCTAAAAAAAAAAGTTATAGAGAGGGAAATACAGATATAAAGTCAACAAACATGGCACAAAATCGTATTGACATAGGGAGATGTAATCACATATATACCTTATACAGCACAAGATATGTCTGATCATCGATGGTACATGAAGGAGCAGCAGACATTTACACTAATCTACCTTACTACAGAACCCCAAGTTCAGGATAATGAAGTACAGTACCATCCTAGGTCCTCTCCAGGAGGCTTATTAGAGCTTCATACTAGTTAATTCCTACCCCCAAAATAAAGGAAAAGTTAAAATATACATTTAACTGATTCACAACTTAAAGCCTTGTTCACATGTTGAGTATTTGATGACTTGTTTCCCTCAGTATTCGTAAGACAAAACCACGAGTGGGTAATAAATACAGAAGTGGGGATGTGTTTCTATTAGACTTTTCCTCTGATTGTCCCCCTCCTGGTTTTGGCTACAAATGCTGAGGTAAAAAACTCAATGTGTGAACGTGGCCCTAAAGCAGCACAAAAAAATGACTTCATATTGAAACAAAGTAAATTATTATAGTGGGACCATAAGGGGAGTCCTCTATTTGGAAACTTCCCATTGTGAAATATTAGGAGCTATGAGGTCTATGGATCCCAAACTGTTGTATTCAGATATTCAGAACATATATATATATATATATATATATATATATATATATATATATATATATATATATAGATAGATATAGATATAGATATATATATATATATATAGATATATATATATATATATATATAGATAGATAGATAGAGATATAGATATAGATATAGATATATACAGTATATATATATATAATGTTCGGAATACAGCAGAATATATATATATATATATGTGTATATATATATATATATATATGTATAAAATATATATTTTTTACAAAATATGATGAAAATTAATTAACATTTACATATATGCCATGCAGTCTACATACAAACACATTTTGGGGAGGAAGAGTGATAGATGGTCTAAGAAAGCATTAAGGAATAGTTAGGGCAGAAAATGGGCACATCATTTTCTTAAGTAAAAAAAATAACGGGTTGGTTAATTAGAGAGGAGGCTACAGGAGCCATAAATTAATCATATTCTGATAACAAGATATGTGGGTTTAACAGAGGGGATAACCACCCTAGTATCATCAGGCATATTAAAGAGTCATCAAATGCTTAATAAGATGTGTAGATCACCTGCAATATGATATAACACCTACAATGAATTCTATACTAACTTACCAGCTCAGATTGTACTTTTAATGTAAAGGTAAATCAAAGCACAAAGTACATCTTAAATTAAAGATAAATAACTGATATGCACCTATTTTTTGGGAACAAGGGCAGAGCTATGCTATTAACCACTTCCTCCCTGCTTCCTGCCCCCCATAGCTGGAGTACAGCTCAGATCCCCTGGACTTGTTCAGTTCTTCACTCCATCTTGTATTTTGTGAACCATCAATCCAAGATCAGGAGGCGTTCAGAGAATAAGGGTGTAGGGCATAAATATAAACTTTTGGGATTGTAAATACAACGTATCAGTATTGTGAATTATGGCACTTTAAATATACAATAGTGATCTACTCCATTTTTCTATACCCCCGCTTGCTGTCAGTGAAAAGTAACATTCTTGTTTGTGTCAATGAGCTGACAATATTTTGTAAACTTTGTATCACCAGTGATGGATGCTGGAAAGACAATCTGGGAGGATCCGACCACTGACCTGGTGACCTGAGCATCATAGGGCTCTAAATATACTGGAAGTTTTAGAAGCTACAAGCATACAGTATAATATGGAGAACCAGTTGACGCTTTATATTAGGTTTTCAGGATTTATTATCTAATAACTACATGATGAGATCCATTTTTTACGTGGAGCGAAGAGTTAATTATGAATGCACATTGTTATCACTTGAAACTTATGGGAAAGTCTGTGCACCCTCTCCTACACCAAGTATGAATGCACAGGAATGGAGGGGATAGTTTTACTGATTGGTGGAGGCAAAGTAATACATGAACTGCATATCTTCCCTGATATTTTTCAATGTTGCATTTTTACATGTAAAATGTATCAGTTAATATAATACACTGGGCAAAGAAGTTATCCCAGATTAGGTATATTGGAGGAGAAGGACTTTAAAGAGTTGTAGAACATCTAAGGCCATGTTCACACCTTGAGTATTTAGTTATTTTACATCAGTATTTGTAGCCAAAATCAGGAGTGGGTAAAAAATGCAGAAGTAGAGCTCATGTTTCTTTTATACCTTTCCTCTGATTGTTTTACTCCTGATTTTGACTTATAAATATTAATGTAAAATACTGACCAGATACTGAAGTCTGAACTTGGCCTAAGAATGATTTATCTTTATTAACATAAGCCAATATGCTGTATGTAGAGATGTATTCACATGACTAAGGACCAAGGACAGACACCAGGGTATAGGAGGGAACGTGTATTTGGAGTCACAGAACTCTGAATGAGAGGGACAACTAAGGGGATACAATACCAAGTATTGTCCCAGTGTTTGCACTTTGGGGGCTGATTTCATGAAAGCTTTATATAACTGTGCTCACTATGACAGATGTAGGAGGGTGTATATAACTGTACCAATATAAAGAAGTCTACATCATCGCTTTAAGATAGGAATGAAGTGGAATATAATACAAAAAAAAGTCACTGACTTCTATCTTCTCTCAGTCCATTCATGATTCTTTAAGTTGCCATAGACCTTCCTGCTAATTTACCCCCTTATTGGATAGTAAAAAGCCTGTGCTAGATCACTCATAAAAAAAGCCAAATTGCTACTGAGGGGTCTGAGAAAGCTGGGTGAGGGCATCTGTGACCTGTGCCCACAGCTGTGTTGGGTATACCCAAGCTTTCCCAGGTTGTCACCTATATATAATTAGTTTAATTTGCTTTTTAACAACTTGACAGAAAAGGGAAGTCAGAGAAATAATATTCTTTATTATTATTATTATTTATTATTAATAATAAAGCATGGAGGGGGTGACATTTTGTGGGAGGGGGAGCTCTGTTGGGTAGGGTATACTTTAAGTATGGAGATGATTGGAGGAGGGGGGGCATTGTTGGGGACGGGGTTCTCTGGTTAGTGCAATGTACTGTAAGTATGGAGTTGATCGGCAGCAGCGGTGAGGCTGAGCCTCCGGTCGGCTCTTCCCTCTCCATTATATTGAGGGCAGTAAATCAGGCAGCGCTATTAGAGGTGGCACTTTCGGAAGGAGACAGTGCCCATGTGCTTGACCCCTGACACCTGGCAGATAAATAATTCTCTCTCCTGAATTATTAAATGGAGAATTTTGCCGCTAATCTCCCATTCTGGGACAAAAGGGAGGTCAGAGGCCGATCCCACAGCTCCCAGTGTGTCCCAGCATCTCCCAGCATGTCCCCGGGATAGGTTCTGGCAGAGATGGATAGTCTGCGCTTCGGGGACAATATCATCGGAAAACTGGCTGAATTAACCCCTCCAGCGCAGCGCTCCTTGGGAGGAGGGTACTGTGTTAGAAATCTGTGTATCTATCTGTATATCCGAAGAGAAGTCAGAGACATAGAGGACAGTTTACAAGATTACAAAATGATAGAAATAAACTACAGAGGGATCAATTCACAATGTCTTTAAATTATTAAATAAAGCTAGAAAATATGGAGCACAGGGGTCATTTATAACATAAAGAAGCTAAGTACAGGAAAGAAAAGGTTAAAAAGTAAAGCCAGAACTGGGATTAAAATTATGTTAAACTGAGTAAGTAAATCACAAAAATCAGGAAACAACCTAGAAAAAGAAAGGAAAGAGAAAGAAAGAAAGAAAGGAAGAAAGAATACACTAATATGTCTAGCGTGGGTAGCCTCCAAGCACATGATAGATAAATAGATAGATAGACAGATAGATAGATAGATAGATAGATAGATAGATAGATAGATAGATAGATAGATAGATAGGTAGATAGATGGATAGATAATGGATAGGTAGATAGATAGATAAGTAGATAGATAGGTAGATAGATGGATAGATAATGGACAGATAGATAAATGGAGCAGCACAATTACCAATATGATGGGTGCACAGCCTACCTTAAAATAATCCTATTGTAAACAAATAGAAAAAAAAAACCATGAAAGAAACGATAAAAAGATGAAAAAGAATTGACTTTTATTTCCCCATACTGTATGGCCACGTTTCGGTTCCTAATAACATTTTTCCAAGCAGTGAATGCACACTCAGGAAGTTTATATAGCAAAATTACATCATTATACAATTTGCATTCAACATAGTATAATATCACAAAATTAGATAATTAATATTATCCAGTTCATCCATTTGCATAACTCCGATATCAGCCCTTATGGTGAGTTTAGATGTAAGTTTGGGTCATGCATCTAATTCTGTTCTTCTCATCAGTGTGACTGGATCTACTGTACACTTTATGATCTAAACTTTTATCTTACTGGTATCTACTCTGTATCAAATGGATTATAATTGTATTGTGTAACCTGCACTGGATAGTATTTATCACCAAATGTTGTGATATTCTACTATATTGAATGCAAATTGCATAATGGCGTCATTGTGCTATATAAACTTCCTGATTGTATACATTTAATGCTGTAAAAAAAAAAGGAACCGAAACGTTGCCCCACCACATGTGCAATAAAGGTTCATATTGTATTTATTTATTTTATTTTTATTTTTTTAATTAGTTTTGGGGTGCTGCCTTCCATTTATTAATAGATAGATTTGCAAACACACCCTGCAGTGAGTGGGGTGCAGCAGTCATCATTTCGTGACTGATTTATCCAGGATATGATTCCGATGCTTCTTCTCACTGATCTCGCAGCTGATCTCTGGCACAGTCTCTGCCTCCTCTTCTGCACGCTGCAGGCCCCCAGTGTGTACTGTGCTGTACAAACATATACCGCACGTGTACAGATTGGTGCCTGTATATACATACAGTATGCTGCACATTCACAGCCTGGTGCCTGCACACACATATATACCGCACATTACAGCCTGTACGCACATATACCGCACATTACAGCCTGGTGCCTGTACACACATATACCGCACATTACAGCCTGGTGCCTGTACACACATATATCGCACATTACAGCCTGTTGTCTGTGCCTACATATACCACAAATTACAGCCTGGTGCCTGTATATATATATATTCTGCACATTCACAGCTTGATGCCTGTGCACACATATAACGCACAGTACAGCCTAGTAGCTGAACACATATACCGCACATTACGGCCTGGTGCCTGTGCACACACATATACCGCACATTAGCCTGGTGCCTGTACACTCATATACCGCACATTACAGCCTGGTGCCTGTGCACACACATATACCGCACATTAGCCTGGTGCCTGTACACACGTATACCGCACATTACAGCCTGGTGCCTGTGCACACATATACCGCACAGTACAACCTGTGCACACATATACCGCACATTACAGCCTGGTGCCTGTACACACTTATACCGCACATTACAGCCTGGTGCCAGTACACACATATACCGCACATTACAGCCTGGTGCCTGTACACACTTATACCGCACATTACAGCCTGGTGCCAGTACACACATATACCGCACATTACAGCCTGGTGCCTGTACACACTTATACCGCACATTACAGCCTGGTGCCTGTACACACATATACCGCACATTACATCCTATACACACATATACATCGTATTTACAGCCTGTACACACATTTACCGCACATTACAGCGTGTACACACATATACCGCACATTAAAGCCTGTACACACATATACCGCACATTACAGCCTGGTGCCTGTGCACACATATACCGCACATTACAGCCTGTACACACATATACCGCACATTACAGCCTGGTGCCTGTACACACATATACCGCACATTATAGCCTGGTGCCTGTACACACATATACCGCACATTACAGCCTGGTGTCTGTACTAATCATTGAATGTTAATTAGAAATTCATTACAATTAGGGCCCTGTCTTTACACAAGGCAATGTTGTAATTACATCTGCTTTTTCATTCCGACTTCGTGTTTACACAGTAAGCAAAATCCGTCTTTACCTTGTGATTATCCCCACTACTCTTTATACTGTACTAATTATGTAAATGAAGCTAATTATCAGAGAGGAGCACACTCCACTTCATTCCACTGCTAGGAGACGGAGACGGAGCAGTCTGACAAGTGGCGGCCACATATACAGGCGCGGAGTGACAGCCTGCCCTGCGGTGCCAGGGGCCTCATACCCAGCATCAGGGGCTGCAGAGCACTGGCACCGCCACCACTACTCCTACTTCTGATAATAATAAGAAAATGTAATATCACAATATAAAACAAATACCTTATCATTGAATAATGTGCAGAACACTCCAGGGATCTCCCTACATCTAAAGAAGAGCAAAAGTTAAAATAAAGAAATATTAATATTACTGATTATTTTCTCCTGGCAATCAGCCTTATAAATATATTTTCAAAATAGTTGAAAAACAAACAAAATAAAAATATAATAAATAACAATATATTATATACAAGGTAAAACAATATAATGGAAAAAGGAAAATAAACATATACAATAATCATGAGAAGTAATAATAATAAAAATAATAATAAAAATATGCATTATTATTTAACATTTTTATTAAATACTTTTTCCAATAATATCAATGAGAACACAGATTGTTTTATGGGCCCCTCTTTTTTTTTTTTTTTTTTTTTTAATCTCAGGTATCTACTGTAAATATTTGATTGCTGTGACTATTATTATGGCTTGATCATGTAATTAGGATTTGCTGGATATAAAATGTACTTGTAATTGCTGGTAGAGATAGATAAAGCGAAGTGAATCCTGGAACAGAACAGACTGAACATAAATAAATAAATAAATAGCAGCTGAACTTTTGTTAAAGTCCTGGGAGCTGACATTGATGGGGGGTTCTGTATGAAGATGTGTGGACATTTCTTCATTTATTGTAACCATTAATACTAGAAAAGGTAATCAACGACAATAAAAAAAAAAAAATCAGATGTAGAGGTTCTAATTATCATAGGAATAATCATCATTATTGTACTAACACTAATATTAATAGCCCAGAGTGAGGGCTGCTATATACATGTGCAGTTTGGGCTGCTATTCTCAGGCAGGCTGTGGATGTTTTTCTCTTCTTGGATGAGGGTCTTCCACCATTACCTGGTGAGGGTCCTATCCCCATTATTCAGCAGGATTGTAGCAGCCACGAATATAAAAGATGAAGCACCCAAGGGGCTCAGATCCTGGAGCAATATGTGGAAAGTCTGGGACAAGGCTGGACACTTCAGAGCTGAGAGAGCAAAGAGTCTCCAGGGAAGAAATCAGGGGACTTCTGCCACATTCAGGACTGACTTCTGCACTATCACCCAGCTCGCAGATTTAAAGTTGGGGTGCAAAATACAGGGTGCACCTTGGATATCAGGCTGCAGCTTTTCGCATCTGAAGAAGCCTTATAGAGTGACACTACATGTATATACATGGCTTAGAAGAACACAAGTATACAGTGAGGGGTGATGGGGCCTGGGCTGGTCCAGGGCACAGACAGGTGACAGGAGAAAGTTACAGAGGGAGACTGAAGTCTAATTACAGACATGTGAGGTGTGAGGAGCAGGGCTGAGGCTCCAGCCTCCTGTCACCAGCCTGACACAAGCCCTCACAGCCCTGAATAATTCACAGCACAGGCATAATTACAGAATAACATTGTAATGATGGGAAGGATGGAGGACGCCGGGCGGCTGCTCTGTAACCCGAGCACAAGATCACTATCAAGTTCACCATTATCCCTTCCTATAAATGTTGCATCCAGGGCTGGGTGTATGTGACAGTCTGCAGAGGACATGGCCCCTCCTGTGACCCCATCCTCCCTCCCCTGGTGTAACCCAGAAAAGAGAAACGGAGGGTGCAAATCAGCCCATCTATTAATAATGCCATATTGGAAACTAACACTCAGGTAATAAACACCCCTTATAATCTATAGAATTATACATTTTACACTGACTGACATTAATATTCAGAGAAAATACACAATTGTTAGCATTGGGCTGAGAAAAGAAGATGTAAGGTATTTGCTTTATCTTGTGATATTACACTTTAGTACAGTGAAGAAATACAGTGAGATAGAGAGATGGATAGATAGTTATATAGCTATTAAATATACATATTTAGATGATATATTAGATAGATAATAGATATTAAATATACATAGTAAATATATATATGTATATATATATATATATATATATATATATATACTATGTATATCTAATATCTATCTATTATCTATATATTATTATTTATTATATTATATATATTATTTAATATATGTTAAAAAGATATTATATAAATCGATAGATTTCAGATAGAGGAAGAGATACAGATAGACAGATAGATAGATAATAGATAGATAGATAATAGATAGATAGATGGATGGATAGATAATAGATAGATAGAGAGAAAGAAAGAAAAAAAAAGAAAGATAAAACATAGGAACAGATTATTATTATTATTATTATTATTATTATTATTAATAAATTATATGGTGGGTGCAAAGGCCTCCAGTTAACCAATATCCAGCAGCAAATAGTTAAAAACAAACACAACAATAAACAAACAAACAGTAGACTTTAATAGCCACCCACATGGGATATTAAAGTCCACTTTTTTTTTGCTTATTTTGGAATTCTTTTTTTTTTTTGCTTTAGATACGCTTATAGATAGATTAATAGCTTCATAGATAGATAGATAGATAGATAGATAGATAGTGGATAGATAGATAGATAGATAGATAGATAGTGGATAGATAGATATAGATAGTGATAGTTCTGTACTCTATCACACTATACTGCCATGTGTTACTGTATCACGCCATCCTGTCATTATATACTGTGCTGGAACATTTTCTGCCCCATTAAAATAAAATAAAGTGATGTTACAAAGCAAGCTTTCCAGACATCTCAGGTCCCTTCTGGAAAGCTTGCTTTGTAACATCACTTTATACCATGCCTGATGAAGGGACCTGAGAAGCTCGAAAGCTTGCTTTGTAACATCACTTTATTTTATTTTAGTTAACCATTAAAAGGTATCACAAGATTATAATTTTGTTTCTCTCACTGAGAACATTCAAGAATTTTTCAACTGGCTAACACGGTACCAAGCCCTTTTCACTTGTAATTTCCTGCCCTGCACATTGCTGTGATTTCCTGGCATGTTCTCCATATCTGCTCTCGGGCCTCCATTCTTCTCTCGGCTCCTGTTCTCGGGGCTGGGGAGCAGCAGCAGTGCTGCCCGAGGCTCTGCTGTGACCGATATTAACTTGTGTTTGATTAGTGTAATTGTTCGCATTTACTCCGGACAGTATGATTAATTACAGTTTAATTAACGTGTCCATTAAGAGCTGTTAATGCCACAGTGTTGTATAAAACGCCTGGGGGGCAACTCTGAGAAACCTCAAGCTGGACAGCCAGTGATGACTAGGGGGGGATCATATATAACACAATGTACAACTGGAAGACAAAAGTAAATATCTGCCAGATATGTATAGAGGATTATACATGACAAGGCTTGGAGAGCTGTGATCATCCCAGGTAGCAAATGTGCATCACATGGATCACAACTGTACACAATAACTAGATTGGATTATATATACTAGAGAGAAAGAGAAATAAGTATACAACTAAATAAATAAGTGAATAGATATACAACGATGATAGATAAATTATGTTATTGATATAGAAATATAGTTACATATAGTAATTAAATAGATACATAAGTAGCAACGTCTGGATGTGCTCAATCTATATATTAAATGCGTTCAGTGTAATAGAATGTATACTTATTGTAAATAGTTACTTTACAGTCATTGTCCTTGTTGTTCCCCATGGAGCACACCTTTGCTCTGGAGTACTCCATGTATCTGGTTATATATGAGGGCAGTTTACCATCTCTTAGACAATTGTATAAATCCAAGAGACAGATTTGGAGCAGTTTGTGGGGATTGTGCAGGCACTACCCTTGTATGATCCGGGACCCTCAGCCATAATATGCAGGGAGTATATTACAGGGGCACTGGGGCTTGATTATTATTTAGTAGTTTTTTTTACAGCCTCAGTAAGCTGCCCCTTGATATAACACCACTTGCCGCAAGAAAAAGACACCGAGAGCCTATAAATGCATTATGGCTGCACTACTGTTACAATGTGCCACCAGGCTCCACTTTCTAGCTGCCACTCTTAAATATGAAACTAATTTCCCTCACTGCTAAACTCTGGGAGAAATCCTGGGAAATGGATCGAATCCTCTTATGTTTATCCAGCAATTAATTAGTAATAATTATCATCTTCATGATTACACTTTTCTCACACATCAGATTTAAAGGGTCCCCCCCCCCTACAACACACAGAGCAGAGAGGAGGTGGTGGGAGGAGGAGGGGAGGGGAAGGATGAGGGTGGTATCTGCTAGTAGTAATAGTAATAAACACTCACAGGTGAAGAGTAATCCCCCCACTTACCTCTGGTATCTTCTACACATCTCACTCTCTGGGAGGAAGGAGCCCACCAGCCAGTGCTGTGCAGCACACAAGGGGTTAAAGGGAACATGTCAGTGCTAAGTGGAGTCGCCTCCCTATTATTGTAGCTGTCACTGGATCACTGGGAGCACTCAGATCAGCCGCATCCTCAGTGATTGTGGACCCCAAGCCCATGGTGCCAGCCTCAGCCTCCATGTCCTGCCACCCTCTGAGCCCATAAGGAGGGTACAGAAGAAGAGCAAGCTCCTAAACTGGAGGAGAGAGCAGCAGCCCACAGCACACGAGGGTAAGTAACACCCAGCCTTGTATGTAATGTATTATCTATCTATTATCTATCTATCCATCTATCTATCTATCTATCTATCTATCCCTCTATCTATCTATCTATCTATCTATCTATCTATCTATCATCTATCTATCTATCTATCTATCTATCTATCTATCCCTCGAATCTATCTATCCATCTATCCCTCTATCTATCTATCTATCCCTCTATCTATCATCTATCTATCTATCTATCTATCTATCTATCTATCTATCTATCTATCTATCTATCTATCTATCTATCTATCCATCTATCTATCTATCTATCTATCTATCTATCTATCTATCTATCTATCCCTCTATCTATCTATCTATCCCTCTATCTATCTATCTATCTATCTATCTATCTTGCATTCAAACGGTTTTATATCATCAATATAGTCAATTATCAGAAATCACTACATCTATTTGGAATGAATAGTGCTTTCACCCCCCATGACACCCCTGGCAGGGTAGACAGAGGACACCCCATTTTTAGCGAGGTCTGCTCCTCGGCTTATTATTCTGTGTAATTACAATGCAATCCCTTCATTAGGTGATCTCTTTAGGATAAGCCGCTTTCCGGGGCTCCTTGTGCAGGACTTGTACAGTAAATAACCTAATCTGCTCCAGGATTATCCAATGTCAAGACTTTACCCAAAGACCAAGAGCTGGATTTGGAAAAGCACAAAAAGGATTATTAGTAGAGAGAGAAAATAAATATGTACAGGGGAATAAGAATTCACACGAAATCCTCCCCGGTATATGGATGACACAATATACACGTCACCTGCTAAAAACTAATATAGAGATAAACACTGGTACGAATAAAAGCAAAGGGTTAAAACTTCAAAGCAGAATAATTAACACACACAAAGACAAAGGGTAAAGTGAATATATATTTAATTACAGATAATCAAGAATATATATGTATTTACATATAATCATATATGGATAATATAAACATAACACAATGCATTTATAGTATAGTAAATACTATTGTGCAATATTTAAATAGATAAAGTAAAAAAAAACTGGAACAGTAAAAAACAAATATGATATAGTGATCGTAAAACCCCTCAAAACAGCTTTATCCGAGGCAAATTGATGACAAAGGTTGGTTAACAACTGAAACGTTGCGCATGGGCTAATAAAGACCACATTGTTTTCCTTTTTGTTACTTTTGTAACGCTGTTTTTTTTTTTTTCTCAGTTAGATAGATAGAATGTTTTGGGACTTCATAGCAGTGGAGAACATTTTGCAGGAATAATTCCCATGTCTTCCTAGTCCTGTGAGGACCCCACACATGGTCCTGGGGCAGCCTGAGCCTGTGGTGTTTGTGGTCCAGGCTCTGCCCTACACTGTAAGCAGGGTATAGATAGGAGAATGAAGGAAGATGATGGTCTGTTTGCTGTGTATCCAGGTCATGTATCTGTACTGACAAGTAGTGAAGAGATCCCAACATTCAGCTCTGAGAAACAGTGGGGCAGGACGGTGTAGCCCTCAGAAGGCTCAGAACTTTATTCTGTGTAGCTAGTCCAGTGTAGCCTGAAAGGTTACCAGCAATCTGTACATAAGTCTGTATCACACCCTGATAAACACACACTAATGTTTTATTTATTTTATATGGATTAAAGCATGGATATTCTATGTTTGGACCTAACTGTGTTAAGGTTTTTTTTATTCTGCCTGAAATTAATATAATATTTATTCAGCTTACAAGTCAAATGAGTGATTGAATCAATAAATACATAAAATAAAAAAAACCCAAACAAACAACAAATTAAATAATTTAGGAATTTGTACATGTTTTAAACATTGTATAAAGTGTATTCCTACTTTGAAAAACCTTAAAATAAAATCCACAGAACTAGTGCACAGACTAATCCACAGACAATACAAACAAGAGAACCGCACACAACTTCACGAGCTTCCATATAGCAGATATTTAATTATTTATACACACATAACATATCGGGTGATACCTACATGAGAATATTATGTACACAGAATATACTTGTGATGCATACATGAAAATATTATATACACAGAACATACCTGGTGATACATACATGAAAATATAATATACTCAGAATATACCTGGTGATACATACATGAAAATATTGTGTGTATCTATCTATATATATATATATATATATATATGTATCTATATATATATATATTTATATATATATATATATATATATATATATATATATATATATATATACACCCAGAATATAACTGGTGCCACATACATGAGAATATTAGAATATTATTTACACAGAATAAACCTGGTGACACATGCTATTTACACAGAATATACCTGGTGATACATACATGAAAATATAATGTACACAGAATATACCTGGTGATATATACATGAAAATATAATATACACAGAATATACCTGGTGATACATACATGAAAGTATATACACAGAATATACTTGGTGAGGCATACATACTTGACAATATTACATACACAAAATATACCTGGTGATACATACATAAGAATATTATATATACCGAATATACTTGGTGAGGGTACATGAGAACAACTGATGAGACATACATGAAGATATATATACACACAATACATGACCTTATTATACACAAAGCAGAAACATTTCTTACACGCAATGACATTATCGTGCACGATGTCTCACACAAACCAACTGCTGTCTATATATTCAGAAAATATATAACCTAACACACAACACTCGGGAATATTAAACCAAACACAGCATAGAAGCTTTAAATTCATACATACTGTAATCTGTAAATTAACGTTATAATATATATATATATATATATATATATATATATATATATATATATATATATATATATATATATATATATATATTTTACAGTATCTGTGACTTTAACAAATAGAAACTTGTTGACACTGGACACCTATCTGCCAATTTCTGCCCTTCACTTTCTCCGCCTTTCAATCAATGTGTAGGGACAGACATGAAAGCTGATCACACAGATGTTTTTAATAATAAGTTTCCTACAAATACACCTTTGCATCAGATATAACGCCCGACATTTTTTCCAACTAATAGGGGGGCAATCAGTGATCATCTGTATTTCTGTAGCTGTCGGGATGTGTTTATGTGTTTAGGCAGAGCACAGCACAGTGTCAGCAGCAGCCGCTCCTCCAGCGCCGGAGGTGGTTCTGCGCTGTCCAGTCCTGCCGTGTGTGCATATTACATGTATATTATATACACCTGCTCCATATTGTGACCCGTGGTGTGCAGATTCCTCTAGGAGTGTCCCGGCCCCCATACATTATGAGGCAGTGATGTCTGCGCTGTCTCCTCCAGTCATTTATTATTGAACACATCCGGACTGTTCTCTGCAGGAAGAGGGGAGAGAAAACTACAAGAAATCCCTACAGTGGATATTGGGGATGGGGCCTGGTCCTACAAGCTTACACTCTAACATCAGAAATGATGACGGCTCAGGCGGTAAAGTAGGAAAGCGGCCATTAAGGAACAGAACAGAGCAGCACAGACTGATTTTTCCCGATAGATAGATTAGATAGATAGATAGATAGATAGATTCTATCATTCCATGTATCTATCTATCTATCTATCTATCTATCTATCTATCTATCTATCTATCTATCTATCATTCCATCTATCTATCTATCTATCTATCTATCATTCCATGTATCTATCTATCTATCTATCTATCTATCATTCCATCTATCTATCTATCTATCTATCTATTTATCTATCTATCTATCATTCCATCTATCTATCTATCTATCTATCTATCATTCCATCTATCTATTATCTATCTATCATTCCATCTATCTATCTATCTATCTATCTATCATTCCATCTATCTATTATCTATCTATCATTCCATCTATCTATCTATCTATCTATCTATCTATCTATCTATCTGTCATTCCATCTATCTATCTATCTATCATTCCATCTATCTATCTATTATCTATCTATCTATCATTCCATCTATCTATCTATCTATCTATCTATCTATCTATCTATCTATCTATCATTCCATCTGTCTATCTATCTAATCTATCTATCTATCTATCAATCCCTCTATCTATCTATCTATCTATCATCTATCTATCTATCTATCTATCTATCCATCCATCCATCTATCTATGTGTCTATCTATATCTATCTTTATGATAAAACAACTGTAAACAATGATAAATGTGGGTATATTGGTAACACAGGAATCATATTTGTATAAACAACTTTTTCGAATACAATATGCGGAAATCTGAAATTCCACTAAAAATGACGTCACGACACTAAATCTCCTGACCTGTTAAATAATGACTGTAATAATACCGGACACGGTGACGGTATAATGATCACCGATCATACAACAACTGATACCAAGAGAACTGAGGAAATGAGACCTCATCAATGGCCCCTACAAGCAACATTAATTGAACTTTTCCTTTTAGATTACAAACACAAATCCCAAACTTACAGAAAATATTTATCATATTTTTTATTTACTCATAATATACATATGTATACTGTGATGTCAGAAGTGATGAATATCCGCGGGATATATATATATATATATATATATATATATATATATTTACTATGAGTTTAGATCCTGTGACATTAGAAAGAGAATTGTCTTCTGTTAAAAATTATATGGCACACTGGATATTCTATAATTCTATCCGTTCTATCCAATTCTATCCATCCAGTTATATCTATATATAGAACTATATATATATATATATATATATATATATACATACATATATATATATTAAATACATAAATATATGTTTTAATAATTATGTGTATAGTACTATACAATATACTTTGAAAGACATACAACTTGATGAATAGATTATCCGGTGCAGCATATCTGTATATATTTATTTACTACAGGTGCTTCTAGTTACTACTGTATATATTTATTACTGATGCTTGGTTATAATTATAATGTGTGCGTGTGTGTGTTTATATATATATATATATATATATATATATATATATATATATATATATATATATATATATATATATGTGCACACAAATATTGTACCTATACATATATACAACAGTTGCTTGGTTGTAATGATACTCTCTCTCTCTATATATATATATATATATATATATATACATATATGTACACACATACACGCATATAATACAGGACTGTGGCCACCTATATGTTATTATGGTATATATATATATATATATATATAAATATATATAAAAATATATGTATATATATATATATATATATATATATATATATATATATATATATATATATATATAAAATGTATCCATAGCTCTCTCTCTCTATATATACACCCACACGCATGATACAAGACTGTGGCCACATGTCTGTATACACACACACACACACACACACACACACACACACACACACACACACACACACACACACACATATATGATACACGAATGTGGCCCCCATGTGCTGACTTGTGACCTGTGCCCGTTTCTCTCCCAGGGGAGCCACCATGGAGGCCGTCAGCGCCCAGAGGGAGCCCGGCTCGTCGCCCAGCACCAAGGCCCCGGGCCCGGACAGCCAGCCCTTCTCGTCCCTGAAGCCCAACCAGGTGGGGGAGACGTCCCTGTACGGCGTGCCCATCGTGTCGCTGGTGATAGACGGCCAGGAGCGCTTGTGCCTGGCGCAGATCTCCAACACTCTGCTGAAGAGCTACAGCTACAACGAGATCCACAACCGGCGGGTGGCGCTGGGCATCACGTGCGTGCAGTGCACCCCGGTGCAGCTGGAGATCCTGCGCCGGGCGGGGGCCATGCCCATCTCGTCCCGCCGCTGCGGAATGATCACTAAGCGGGAGGCCGAGCGCCTGTGTAAGTCGTTCCTGGGGGAGCACCGCCCGCCCAAGCTGCCCGAGAACTTCGCCTTCGATGTGGTGCACGAGTGCGCCTGGGGCTGCCGGGGCAGCTTCATCCCCGCCCGGTACAACAGCTCGCGGGCCAAGTGCATCAAGTGCGGCTACTGCGGCCTCTACTTCTCCCCCAACAAGTTCATCTTCCACTCGCACCGCGCCCCGGACTCTAAGTACACGCAGCCCGACGCCGCCAACTTCAACAGCTGGAGGCGGCACCTGCGGCTCAGCGACCCCACCGCCTCCGACGACCTGGCGCACTCCTGGGAGGACGTCAAGGCCATGTTCAACGGCGGCACCCGCAAGAGAGCCTTCCCCTCCCCGGCCTCCAGCAGCAGCAGCTCCCGCCAGCACCTGGAGCTCCCGCCGCCGCCGCCGCCCCCGGCCAAGAGCCTGCGGGGGGACGAGGAGCAGGCGGCCCGCAGCTTCCCGCTCATCCCCGTGCCCAGCAAGAGCTTCTCCGGTGTGCTGCACAAGATGACGCCGCCGCTCTTCCCTCCGCCGCCCTATGGCTTCCCGGCCTTCGGTCTATGCGCCAAGAAGGATGACGGCGGCCTGGGGGACAAGGGGGCGCTGCCCGGCGTCTTCTGGCCGGCCGCCCCGGCCTCCAAGGACTCCGTATACCCACCTTTCCCGGTTTTCTGGCCGGCAGCCGGAGCGCTTCCAGTCCCCTCTTACCCCGCTTTGACCCAGCAGGCTGCGGCGGCAAAGACCGCGGGGGAGGCGGAAGAGCCGGAGAGCAGCGGGGAAGCCCAGGAGGAGCAGTCCGCCAACCGGGAGGAAGAGCGCTCCGGGGATGAAGGGAGGCCCGGGGAGCCGCTCACGCCCAGAAAGCTCCGCTACATCTCCGCCTTCAGGCCGGTGGTGAAGGCTGCGGAGAGCCTGGCCAAACTGTACGGGAGCAGAGAGGTGTACGGGCCCAGCCGGCCGCCGGGATACAGCTCCCCCGACCTGCTGAGCGACACGTCCAGCTACCGCTCCGCCTCCCCCGGCCCCGACACCGCGGATGAGCCCGAAGTAGACGTGGAGTCCAGCCGCTTCCCCGAGGAGGACAGAGGAGCCAGCGGAGGGCCGGGGCCGGGCTCCAGCGCCTCCTCCCCGGCATCAGCCCGGGACACGGACGACAGGAGGGAGCACAGCCCCAGGGAGGACAGTCCGAGGAGCAGCGGCGGGTACGAGGTGAGGAGGGGCCAGACGGTGTATATGCACATAGACCGCATGGTATATAGACCACTGGTGTAAGATATATTAGACCACAGGTATAAGATATACATATAGTCCACGGGTGTAAGATATACATAGACCACAGGTATAAGATATACATATAGTCCACGGGTGTAAGATATACATAGACCATGGGTGTAAGATATACATAGACCACAGGTATAAGATATACATATAGTCCACGGGTGTAAGATATATATATATATATATATATATATAAAAAAATATATATATATATATATAGTCCACAAGTGCAAGATATACATAGACCATGGGTGTAAGATATACATAGACCACAGGTATAAGATATACATATAGTCCACGGGTGTAAGAGATATATATATATATATATATATATATATATATATAAAAATATATATATATATATATATATAGTCCACAAGTGCAAGATATACATAGACCATGGGTATAAGATATACATATAGACCATGGGTGTAAGATATACATATAGACCACGGGTGTAAGATATACATATAGACCACGGGTGTAAGATATACATATAGACCACGGGTATAAGATATACATATAGATCACAGGTATAAGATATATATATAGACCACGGGTGTGAGATATACATATAGACCACGGGTGTAAGATATACATATAGACCACGGGTGTAAGATATACATATAGACCACGGGTATAAGATATACATATAGACCACGGGTATAAGATATACATATAGATCACAGGTATAAGATATATATATAGACCACGGGTGTGAGATATACATATAGACCACAGGTATAAGATATATATATAGACCACGGGTGTGAGATATACATATAGACCACAGGTATAAGATAAACGTAGACCACAGGTATAAGTTATACATATAGTCCACGGGTGTAAGATATATATATATATATATATATATATAGTCCACAAGTGCAAGATATACCTAGACCATGGGTGTAAGATATACATAGACCACAGGTATAAGATATACATATAGACCACGGGTGTAAGATATACATATAGACCACGGGTGTAAGATATACATATAGACCACGGGTGTAAGATATACATATAGACCACGGGTTTAAGATATACATATAGACCACGGATGTAAGATATACATATAGACCACGGGTTTAAGATATACATATAGACCACAGGTGTAAGACAAACATAGACCACAGGTATAAGATATACATATAGTCCACGGGTGTAAGATATATATAGTCCACAGGTGCAAGATATACATAGAACATGGGTGTAAGATATACATAGAACATGGGTGTAAGATATACATAGACCATGGGTGTAAGATATACATACCGTATTCTATGGGTTTAGGATATACATATAGACCACGGGTGTAAGATATATATAGACCACGGGTGTAAGATATACATATAGTCCACAGGTGCAAGATATACATAGACCATGGGTGTAAGATATACATAGACCATGGGTGTAAGATATACATAGATGTAAGATATACATAGACTATGGGTGTAAGATATACATAGACCAGAGTATAAGATATACATAGACCACAGGTGTAAGATATACATAGACCACGGGTGTAAGATATACATAGTCCAGGGTATAAGATATACATAGACCACGGGTGTAAGATATACATAGACCATGGGTGTGACATAATCATGTAGAGAACATGCTGTAGAATATACTTATAGATAGAGCACATAAAGCATACATATAAAAGATACGTGTAGTTCACAGACACACAGAGTACAACCACTGAGGATATAGATGTGGAACAGACATTTAGGTTAGTAATAAATATAATTTCACTGATAATATGTGTACACATAACGTACATAGATCCCACATACACACACAGTGAGAACATGTGTAATGTAGTATAAGTATAAATATATATATATATATATATATATATATATATATATCCCGCACACCGTGCACACAAGTTATCCATGTACCATGCACTTATAAATGCATAATATATATGTGAAGGAAAAACAAGTGATCTAGCTCAACTGGGGCAAAGTCCGGCATGCATATATATGTACAGCACATAGATCACATACACAGTATTCATATACAACACATGGTGTACATGTACCATACACACATGATATACATGTACCATACACATAGCATACACACATGATGTACATATACCATACACATAGCATACACACATCCAATACACATGATATACATGTACAGCACACATACCATACACACATGATATACATGTACAGCACAAATACCATACACACATGATATATATGTACCATACACATACCATACACACATGATATACATGTACCATACACATAGCATACACACATGATGTACAGCACACATAGCATGCACACACATAGCATACACACATGATATACATGTAAAGCACACATACCATACACACATGATGTACATGTACAGCACACATACTATGCACACATGATGTACATGTACAGCACACATACCATACACACATGATGTACATGTACAGCACACATAGCATGCACACACATAGCATACACACATGATATACATGTAAAGCACACATACCATACACACATGATGTACATGTACAGCACACATATCATACACACATGATGTACATGTACAGCACACATACTATGCACACATGATGTACATGTACAGCACACATACCATACACACATGACATACATGTACAGCACACACCATACACACATGATGTACATGTACATCACACATAGCATACACACATGATGTACATGTACAGCACACATAGCCTACACACATGATGTACATGTACAGCACACACCATACACACATGATGTACATGTACAGCACACATAGCATACACACATGATGTACATGTACAGCACACATAGCATACACACATGATGTATAGCACACATAGCAGGCACACACGTAGTACATGTACCACACACATACCATACACACATGATATACATGTACCACACACATACCATACACACATGATGTACAGCACACATACCATACACATATGATATACATGTACAGCACACATACCATACACACATGATATACATGTACAGCACACATACCATACACACATTATATACATGTACAGCACACATAGCATACACACATGATGTACATGTACAGCACACATAGCATACACACATGATGTATAGCACACATAGCAGGCACACACGTAGTACATGTACCACACACATACCATACACACATGATATACATGTACCACACACATAGCATACACACATGATGTACAGCACACATAGCATACACACATGATATACATGTACAGCACACATAGCATACACACATGATATACATGTACAGCACACATAACATACACACATGATATACATGTACAGCACACATACCATACACACATGATATACATGTACAGCACACATACCATACACACATGATATACATGTACCACACACATAGCTTACACACATGATATACATGTACCACACACATAGCATACACACATGATGTACCACACACATACCATACACATATGATATACATGTACAGCACACATAGCATACACACATGATATACATGCACAGCACACATAGCATACACACATGATATACATGTACCACACACATAGCATACACACATGATGTACCACACACATAGCATACACACATGATGTACAGCACACATACCATACACACATGATGTACAGCACACATACCATACACACATACTATGAATGTACACCACACTATTTGTGCTCTTGTGCTCCAGGACAGTCTGACACAATTATTCATGACAATGAACTGATAAATTCCATTATTATCTGTTATAGAGTGACAGCAGCGGTAAATAGGGCACAGGTTGCATCGGCCGTGCACGGCTCCCATGGATGTATCATGTATAGATTGTGCTGTGTATTCTGCGCTCACCAGTGTTATATAAGGGGCAGCTATAGTCTGATGATTTGTTGAGTTCACAGCCATCATTCCTTACACATTGGCTGAGCACACGTATATCTCAGTAGTTAGGGGAATAAGTCGTCATTCTACACCCCTGATTGCAGATATTGGGGCATGTTTGCTCCACCATGAAAAGAACAATTATGATCAACATTGATTCTATACGTATGCCGGCTATATGGCTATTACATGATTGTCTAGCTGATCCTTCAAGAAGTGATGGAATTGGTCCCCAGTCCTTATGGCATAGGGGCTCAGTGCTGTAGTCTTAATTTAGGGTCCCCACAAATGAAGACAATTCTGGCCTGAATGTCTCAGCTTTAGTACTCCGCACCACAAAATCTTAACTTTAACCTATAAGGACCTGGTGCGAAAAAATTTACTGAGTTCCTATGTGATTTATAGTGCTATTCTCTGAGGTGGCAGAAGGGTTGTTGGGCATCTTAAGATTTCTGGGCCTGGATTCCATTCCATCCCCTGCCAACCATACTGCCGTGCTATGGATGACTTTGCACTGGTTTCTGTACTATGGCAGACAAATGGCCGTCTATACATTTAGTCTCTGCCTAGTGTCTCAAGCAGTGGGAACTGAATCTCCTGAGTACATTGGTGTTGTCAGATATGCTGTATGTACTGGATTGACATACTGGTACTGGGATGCTAATGGTCAGCATGTCCATAGTGGTTGCTATACACCATGAACCAAATTATTATGCAAACGATATTTTTCTCTGATTTTCCTAAATGGTCGGTGCAAATGACAGTCAGTCTAATAAAAGTCATCACTCGTTAGAGTATACATCGAATATTATTGAAGAAACCTCCCAATGATAACAGGATAATTTTCAAAATAAAAAACCCCTCAAAATGCACTGTTCCAAATTATTAGGCACAGTAGTTTCTAAACATTTTATATGTTTTAAAGAACTGAAAATGCTCATTTGTGTAATTTGCCTCATTAGGTCACATTCACTGAAATTAAAAGCAATTTAAATCCAAAACATCCTTACAGGCTAAGTTACATGTTAACATAGGAACCCTTCTTTGATATCATCTTCACAATTTTTGAAACAATTGAACTTGTGAGTTTTTGGAGAGTCTCTGCTTGACTTCTTTGCATGATGTCAAAATAGCCTACCAGAGCTGCTGTTTTGATGTAAACTGCATCCCACCCTCATAGATCTTTTGCTTGATGATACTCCAAAGGCTCTCTATAGGGTTGAGGTCAGGGGAAGATGGTGGCCACACCATAAGTTTATCTCCTCTTATGCCCATAGCAGCCAATGACACAGAGGTATTCTTTGCAGCATGAGATTGTGCATTGTCAGGCATGAAGATGATTTTGCTCCTGTAGGCACGTTCTGCTTTTTGTACCATGGAAGAATGTTGTCAGTCAGAAACTCTTTACTTTGCAGAGGTAATTTTCACACCTTCAGGAACCCTAAAGGGGCCTACCAGATGTCTCCCCATGATTCCGGCCCCAAACATGACTCCTCCACCTCCTTGCTGACGTCACAGCCTTGATAGGACATGGTGGCCATCCACCAGCCATCCAGTACTCCATCCATCTGGACCATCCAGGGTTGCTCGTCACTCATCAGTAAACAAGACTGTTTGAAAATTAGTCTTCCTGTATGTCTGGTCCCACTGCAACTGTTTCTGCTTGTGAGCACTGGTTAGGGGTGGCCGAATAGTAGGTTTATGCACCACAGCAAGCCTTTGAAGCAGCATCCTACACCTTGAAGTTCGAGGGACTCCAGAGGCACCAGCAGCTTCAAATATCTGTTTGCTGGTTTGTAATGGCTTTTTAGCAGCTGCTCTCTTAATCCGATGAACTTGCCTGGCAGAAACCTTCCTCATTCTGCCTTCATCAGCACCAACACATATGTGCTGTGAATCAGCCACAAATCTCTTCACAGTACGATGATCACGCTTAAGTTTTCGTGAAAAATCTAATGTTTTCATCCCTTGTCCAAGGCATTGCACTATTTGATGCTTTTCGGCAGCAGAGAGATCCTTTTTCTTCCCATGTTACTTCAAAACTGTGGCCTGCTTAATATTGTGGAACATCCGGTTTTCCTTTTATTGGGATCACCTGGCAAACTAATTATCACAGGTATCTGAGATTGATTTCAGTGATCCAAAGAACCCTGAGACACAATACCATCAATGAGTTTCATTGAAAAATAAATAATCAATCGCTATGACACTTAAATCCAATTTGCATAATAACTTGGAACATGGTGTAGATATCTAACAGTGCTAGTCCTGGATACAGGTCTTGGTGTTTACATCGGTGATGGTTATTTTATACAAATGGAAATCCGAATAAACAATTTGAGACTTGGCATAAGAGAGTCAGACAATAGTGTAGTGTCTAATAACCAACAATATAGGAGAATTAGACCGTAAACATTGTGTTACCATAGCAAAATATTTTTGTATGTATAATATCGTAATTCTAACTCTGCATATCTGATTATTTAGCCTTTTTGTTACCCATATCATGATAATATATTACCCACCAGTGAGTGCAGCATTAACAGATCTATCTAACCATATCTCATGTGCTGCGGTGATTGGTATATAACCCTCCATCAGGACTGTACTGTTATATGTACGAATATTGTGTATATCAGTACTCCAATTATGTATGTAATAATTACATTTCAATAATAATAGAAACCTACAGCAAACACCAGTATTGTGCAGATGTAGTAGTTTGTACCCTGTAAACACCAGTAATATGCGGGTGTAGTAGTCGCCTGTACCTAGTATACACCAGTATTATGCAGGTGTAGTAGCCTGTACCTAGTAAACAACAATATTGTCCAGATGTAGTAGTCTGTACTCAGTAAACATTAGTATTATGCAGGTGTAGTAACCTGCCTGTACCCAATAAACACTGGTGTTATGCAGGTGTAGTAGTCTGTACTCAGTAAATACCAGTTTTATGCAGGTGTAGTAGTCTGTACCCAGTAAACACCGGTATAATGCAAGTGCAGTAGTCTGTACCTAGTAAACAACAGTAATATGCAGGGGTAGTAGCTTGTACCCAGTAAAAACCAGTATTGTGAAGGTGTAGTAGCTTCTACCCAGTAAATACCAGTATTATGCAGGTGTATTATGCAATTGTATTAATCTGTATCCAGTAAACACCAATATTGTACAGATGTAGTAGTCTGTACTCAGTAAACACCAGTATTATGCAGGTGTAGTAGTCTGTACTCAGTAAACACCAGTATTATGCAGGTGTAGTAGTCTGTACTCAGTAAACACCAGTATTATGCAGGTGTAGTAGTCTGTACTCAGTAAACACCAGTATTATGCAGGTGTAGTAGTCTGTACTCAGTAAACACCAGTATTATGCAGGTGTAGTAGTCTGTACTCAGTAAACACCAGTATTATGCAGGTGTAGTAGTTTATACTCAGTAAACACCAGTATTATGCAGGTGTAGTAGTTTATACTCAGTAAATACCAGTATTATGCAGGTGTAGTAGTCTGTACTCAGTAAACACCAGTATTATGCAGGTGTGGTAGTCTGTACTCAGTAAACACCAGTATTGTGCAGGTGTAGTAGTTTGTACGCAGTAAACACCAGTATTGTGCAGGTGTAGTAGTTTGTACTCAGTAAACACCAGTATTGTGCAGGTGTAGTAGTTTGTACTCAGTAAACACCAGTATTGTGCAGGTGTAGTAGTTTGTACTCAGTAAACACCAGTATTGTGCAGGTGTAGTAGTTTGTACTCAGTAAACACCAGTATTGTGCAGGTGTAGTAGTCTATACTCAGTAAAGACTATTATTATGCAGGTGTAGACTGTACACTGTAAACACCAGTATTATGCAGGTGTAGTAGTCTGTACACTGTAAACACCAGTATTATGCAGGTGTAGTAGTCTGTACACTGTAAACACCAGTATTATGCAGGTGTAGTAGTCTGTACACTGTAAACACTAGTATTATGCAGGTGTAGTAGTCTGTACACTGTAAACACCAGTATTATGCAGGTGTAGTAGTCTGTACACTGTAAACACTAGTATTGTGCAGGTGTAGTAGTCTGTACTCAGTAAACACTAGTATTATGCAGGTCTAGCTTTTTGTACAAAGTAATAAAAACAGTAACAAATGTGCAAAAATGATTTGAGTGCCTGGGTAAGGCCCTTTGTGCAATTATCTGCCATGCTTTCTGACTGTAGTGTTCGCTTTCCCTAATACAATTGATGTTGCAGGGAGAATATATTGTAAATGTCACTTCCAATCCTGAAGCCTCTGTCATATACTCTGCATTAATAGTTATTGCTTTTTCATCACTGATGTTTTGTGTGTAATTGTATGTGTTCAGTTCTGAAGAGGGGATAATTACAGACCATAACATTTACCTTGGAAATACACAGCGAGACCCCAGGAGTTTAATTCTGCTTTGTGTTTCCCGCTCCCCCCTGTAGACTGAGAACACCTGTAAGGTTCCATGTAAGCACATTAACATAGAGTTAATTATCCTGATTAGAGAAAGTCCTTTCATGCTCGGAGGCTGCAGTGTACCATGGCGGCCCTTTGAAGAGACTGTGCATATTGGCCCTCTTCTAATGTGGGCAATTTTCTCTGAAGCACTGGTAATTCTATATAATAAAATGCTTGTCCTCTTTAAGATCTTGTATTATTTACATCTGCCTGATCATCCAACAAAGGTGCAGGATATGGACAGTACAGGAGGGGGAAAATAGGAGCCTTTTATGGACAATTTGGGGGTGTTTATGGAAACTACAGCTAAGTGGGAGTGGGGAAAACGTTCCCGATCGGAACCATTTTTGACGTACAGTTATGGCCGAAAGTGTTGGCACCCTTGAAATTATTCCAGATAATGAAGTATTTCTGCCATAAAATTATTGCAATTACACATGTTTTTTAAACACAAGTTTATCTCATTTGTTATTTCCCTTTTGATAAAAGGTATCAACCACTAGTTCTTTTAAACAACTCAAAAAATAGAAAAAAAGGCAAATTGAACATAATTTCACATAAACCCCTCAAAATGGGCCGGAAAATTGTTGCCACCCTAAACTTAAAGGGAACCAATCACCAGGATTTTCGTATATAACCTAAAGCCAGTGCTATACTGGCACTATCAGCCTGATTCTCTACATACATTTAGTGGTCAGCTCCGATGTATAGGATTTGAAATCCAAGAAAGTAAAGTTTATAAAATCATCAGCTTCTTGAGTGACAGCAGCTGAGGATGAGATAATATCTGGGGGATATTCATAGTTATCCCCTCCCCCTGTTAGAATCAGCATAAATATTATACAATCGATTTAACTTTTCACTTTTCGGACCTGTGTGAGGTCATACCCATGTGACCAGAAGGGGCGGGGCCTCAGCCAACAAAGCTAATACAGTACTAGGAAACAACATTTTTCTGTTTGTTGAGGCCCCACCCCTTCTGGTCACATGGGTATGACCTCACACAGGTCCTACAAGTGAAAAGTTAAATCGATTGTATAATATTTATGCTGATTCTAACAGGGGGAGGGGATAACTATGAATATCCCCCAGATATTATCTCATCCTCAGCTGCTGTCACTCAAGAAGCTGGTGATTTTATAAACTTTACCTGCTTCTGTTTCAAAACCTATACATCCGAGCTGACCACTAAAGCTATGTATAGAATCAGCCTGATAGTGCCAGTATAGCATTGGATTTAGGTTATATATGAAAATCCTGGTGATTGGTTCCCTTTAATATTTGTTTGCACATCCTTTGGAATAAATAATTGCAATCAATTGCTCCTATAACCATCATCAAGCTTCTTACATCTCTCACCTGGAATTTTGGACCACTCTTCTTTTGCAAACTGATCCAAGTCTCTCATATTTAAAGGCACCTTCTCCCAACAGGAATTTTAAGATCTCTCCACAGATGTTCAATGGGATGTACATCCGGACTGATTGCTACCACTTCAGCACAATCCAGTGCTTTGTTTCCATCAATTTCTGGGGGCTTCTTGAAGTATGTTTGGAGTCATTGTCCTTCTGAAAGTCCCATGACCTAGGATGCAAACCCAGCTTTCTGACACCAGGCATTAGATTGTGACCCAAAATCCTATGGTAATTTTCGGATTAGATTTCATGATACCTTGCATACTGCCAAGACACCCAGTGCCAGAGGCAGCAATACAGCCCCAAAACATCTTTGAACCTACACCATATTTGACTGTAGGTATTGTGTTCTTTTTTTTGTAGGCCTTGTTCTGTTTTTGGTAAATGGTAAAATGATGTGCTTTACCAAAAAGCTCTAACTTGGTCTCATCTGTCCACAAGACGCTTTACCAGAAAGATTGTGGCTTACGTACATTTTTACAAACAGCAGTCTAACTTTGTTTATGTCTCTCTGTCAGCAGTGAGGTCCTCCTAGGTCACATCCATAGCATTTCATTTAATTCAAATGTTGACGGATAGTTTGCACTGACACTGATGCACCCTGAGCCTGCAGGACAGCTTGAATTTCTTTGGAACTTGATTGGGGCTGCTAAGCCACCATCCAGATTTACCTTTCATCAATTTTTGTCTGTCGTCCATATCCAGGGATATTAACTACAGTGCCATGGGTTGTAAACGTCTTGATTATGTTGTTCATCGTGGACAAAGTAACATCAAGATCTCTGTAGACGGGCTTGTAACTTGAGATTGTTGATATTTTTCAGCAATTTTGGTTCTCAAGTTCTCAGACAATTCTCTTCTCCTCTTTTGGTTCTTCATGCTTAGTGTGGCAAACTCATCCACACAATGCAAAGATTGAGTTAGTCTCCCCTTTTTATTTGGTTTCAGGTGTGATTTTCATATTGCCCATGCCTGTCAATTCCCACAGCTGAGTTTGAAGTAGCATCATATGCTTGAAACAAAGTTGTTTACCCACAATTTTGGAAACATTCCAACAATTTTATCCAGCCCATTTTTGGGATTTTTTTGTTAAATTATGTCTAATTTGCCTTTTTGTCCTCTTTTATTTTGTGTTGATCTAACAGACACAAAGGAAATAAATGTCTATTAAAAAGCAATTGTACTTGCACTCATTTTCTGGGAGAAATACATATTTTTTCTGGAACAATTTGACGGGTGCTAACACCTTCGGCTATGCCTGTATCTTTGCAACATGACCTCTTATAATACCCACTTAGTATTACTAACGGAATCTGGAAGCCTTGATAGGGATCCGGTGTGCCAAAATATATTGTCAGATAGAAACATTCTACAAACACCTAAAATACCTCGATAGTCCTTTTCTCAGGATCCCCGTACTGAACCCTGTATACCACATTTCAACATCAACATACGATTGGGCTCATGTATCAATATTCCAGAAAAATGAAGCAGTAGAAAACACGTAATTTACTTCATAAATTATTTTATACCAATTTCAAATTAATTACCAATAGCTCAGATGATTTTCCTTTTCTATAAAATGGATAACAAGTTTAGAAACCTACCGTAGTTCAGCAGCTTTGCTAAAATCAAAGCATGTCTGGCAGGTTAGACCTTTTGTATATAAGTTTGCCTCCTCCCCTAAATCATATGGGTTTCCTTAGGGTCAGCACACATGGCAAGTAATACGGAGCGAGTGGAATGCGATAGAAAAAAAAAATCGCATTCCACTCGGACCAATATTACTCTATGGTGCAGCTCCCATGAGCGATTGTTTTTTCAGCCCTAATCGGACCGAGAAAATAGTCGCAGCATGCTGCTGGTGGAATGCGATCTTGTTCCACTCGCACCCATACAAGTCTATGGGGCAAAAGAAACATTGCATTGGTCTCACATTACACCGGTGTAACGAGAGAGCTGTGCAATTCTCGCATCAGCTGGCAACGGGGGAGATAGGGAGATAAATCCCTCTCCTCCGCAGCGCCGGCCCTCCCCTCCGCAGCGTCGGCTCTCCTTTCCGCAGCGTCGGCCCTCCCCTCCGCAATTGTGGTCTAATCACACGATCGGACCACAGTCGCATGACACTTGCATAACACTCTGCTCCCGCTGTGCTGCGAGTATGAGCCGAGTGTCATGCGAGCACTAACAGTAATCCCTGTGTGGCCTCAGCCTTAATGTCCTACTTAAGTGATGATAGACTGATTTCAATCTAAATTTACCCTTTTTTTGGTCAGTTTATCTGTCCTGTTCATTTTATAGATTCCTTTTGTAATAGTATAATAAATTTGCACTGACACTGATAGTACTGGAGAATGCACCTGTCAGAACCATTAAGAGATGATCACTTTTAGTCCTGGTTCTCCTAATTGGTCAGCTCTTGTGGCACCCTACAACAGATGCTCAGGCCCCTTCCCTTTCGTAACAAGTGTGAATGAGAATAGGTAATATGATGATTTTCATATAATGTTATGTTCTAATTTGCTCTCCCTTTTAGAAGGTTTTCTGGACAGTCAAAATGACACAATAAAAACTAGAAGTAAAGTGTTACAATATCTATTATCTTGTATTCTGCAGGTTTACACAAAGCAGATGGCAGATGTTCCTCAGACCCTGAAGACGAATGCCCCCCATCAAGGCCTACCGGCGTCTTATCTCTGCAGCCTAGACCCAAATGGTAAGAATTATAACTTGAGTTACTAAGTTCAGCTATGGAAATTGTCTCTTCAGGGAGGAAGAAGGCAGACTCTAGTGCCACCTATTGGAGGTAGCAATCCTAAAAGTCAAAAGTGACTCTTTAATGAGCCTTTTCATATGACTTAGGATTTATACCAGATCAGGATCTCAATTTACAGCCACCGTGTTTCAGGATGGTTCACCCTCGTCAGTGCAAAGTATGAGATCTGATTTGGCTGTCTAAGATGGGATCTAAAGGGAAAATTATTCTCCCTGCGGAGACAGTCACACCATTCCAGCATGCCAGTGGTGAGGAGA
This sequence comes from Anomaloglossus baeobatrachus, assembly GCF_048569485.1. Taxonomy (NCBI): domain Eukaryota; kingdom Metazoa; phylum Chordata; class Amphibia; order Anura; family Aromobatidae; genus Anomaloglossus; species Anomaloglossus baeobatrachus. The sequence goes on from NC_134356.1 coordinate 571,456,669, forward strand.
CTTTAGGCCGCAATGTTCCTCTGGGAAATATGCAAATTGTCTCTTCAGGGAGGAAGAAGATGATTTCTTAAAAGTCAAAAGTAACTCTTTAACGAGCCTTGTCATATGATTTAGGATTTATGCCAGATCAGAACCTCAATTTGCAGACACAGTGTTTTGGGATGGTTGTGACAGCCTCCACAAGGAAAATAGTTTTCCCATTAGACACTAATCCCTCTCTCTCCCTCCCTGAAGAGACAATTTGCATATTTCCCCTATGCTCATTGCGGCTTAAAGTCTCCTCACCATTGGCATGCTGGAATGGTGTGACAGTCTCCGTAAGGAGAACAGTTTTCCCTTAAGTTCAACCAGGTTTTTGAATACCAGATCACTTCTGGCATCCACAGAGATTAATGTCCAGAAAGCTGTACAATCAAAATGTATAATCATAATTAAAATGAATGTAAAAAGGACAGAATATTGAAAACGGACCTCTGGTGCCTAGAACCTTCATAATCATCACTGTTGAGGATGAGGGGGGTACACATCCTGGCTAGCAATCTTACATTACATTACACACTGCTATGAAGGCGATGGAAGCCAGCTTTATTTGTCTTTCCATCAGTTGAGAGATACATTGGTTTAGTTTGAGGGTGCTCATACACAGAAGGTGAACGTCAGCATAACACCTCGAAGCTGACAATCTAATGTGTTTTGGAGTATCACATGTTTCCCAAATGGCTAATGTTATGCGGAAAAAGTCAGGCAGGCATGTTTCATTTCAACATGTTTGAACCTTTTTCATTGTTTTATTTCCTTCTCAACAACGTATGGATATGATGGGAAGAGTAGATGTGACGACTACCATTGAAGGTGTGATGGCATCTTAAAACAATTTAATCCCAGATGGTTGTTTTCAGTGGAGAAATTGGCTTATGATTTCCTATACTTGAAATTTTTTATTTATTTTATTCACTGCTATTAATTCTATACAGCTGTACAGATGTAATCATCGCTGTCCCTATTTGGGCTCACAATCTAAATTTCCTATCAGTATGTCTTTGGAGCGTGGGGGGAAAAGCAGAGAACCCGGAGGAAACCCACACAAACACGGGGAGAACATACAAACTCCTTGCAGATGTTGTCCTTGGGGGAATCTGAACCCAGGACCCCAGCACTGCAAAGCAACAGTGCTGACCACCGTGCCACCGTGCACATGGTACAGTTAGGGTATGTGCACAAAGTCAGCATTTACAGCAAAAAAATCTGTGGCAAACACTGGAGTGTTGCATGGAAAAACGCTGCGTAAACTCATCTTTTTGCATGCGTTTTTATGTTTTTGGATTTTTTTTGTCATTAATTTGACTGGGTGAAAAAGAATTAAAAAATGCTGAAAGAATTGACAATCTGCAAGAAAAAAATAGGAGCCATGTGCATGAGATTTAAGAAATTTAATTCACTTTGTTGGTAGAGTAAAAGGCTGTTTTTTTTAAGGGAACCTGTCAGCAGAAATTTTGCACAAAACCTAAAAGATTCCCCCTCTGCAGCTCCTGGGCTGCATTCTAGCAAGGTCCTGTTGTTATTGTGCCCCCTGTGAGACCAAAATAAAGACTTTATAAAGTCTTACCTTTTTGTATGGCAATCTTTTTTTATAGTCACGGGGGCGGGCTTTCTGGCGTCCGGTATTCTCCCTCTTGGTCCTTTATGCCGTCTCCCATCGCTCCTTTCAATAGCTGATGACGCTGCCCAGTGCTCCAGCGGTCCCCGCGCATGCCCAGTGCCAGTCTCACGGGACTGAGCACTGAGCACAGTGTGACCGCTGGTGACGTGTGCGCAGGCAAGAGATTATGGGCGGCGCTGTGATTGTCATCAGCAAGTACCCGCCCATAATCTCGTGCCCGCGCTTTCCCCTCTGCCTCCACCGTTCTGCGCAAGTGCTGGCCATTCTAATTCTGCACACAGTGTAGACACCATCCGTGAGCTGTATGTGTTTTTAACAGACACAAAGACATGTGAACAGCCCATTTGACTATAATGGTAATGGGTACGTGTTGTATGTGTGAAGAAAATGGATAGGACATGTGTGAAAGTCTGAATGAGGTCGAACGTGAGTCTTGAAGAATTCTTTACAATCAGACAAACATTCAGATATGTTTTTTCTGTTGTTCGGATGCTAGAGGATGTTTGCCAATGCAAAACTGTTTTTTTTCCCCATAGAGATGTGTTCAGATTAATGAAGCTTTTGTTCACCACACATTTCTCTCTCTTTCCTTCTCTCCCTTTCTCTCTTTCTTTTTCTCCCTCTCCCTCTTTTTTTTTATACTATTGAAGTTAGGATTAGGGAATTTTAAAGCACCCTTACATACAATGTACATTGCTGAACTAAAGTAATCTCCCCTCTTCCAGATGTGGTTGCATATTTGTCACTATGAATTGTCTCTTTGCATTATAGTGTAATATTAAAAATAAATCAAAACATTAAAATTTGCCAAAAAGAGGTAATATAATAATATCTGCACTCACTAAATAGGAATGCTGAATCTGGGTTAACATACATGTTATAATGTGTGTGACTTGAGGTATCCCTTGTGACGCTGCCTGAATGTAATTCCTAAGCAGCATGCAGATGATGAAGCGGAAAGTGGAGATTGTCCGTCTAGTGTCAGGAAATGTGACTAGCCCGATGTCTAATAATCTGCTGTAATGGATACATCCAGTGTCGAGTGTTGACTGTTGAGTTCCAGATCAGTGTGGTTATGGAGATCCAGGGGCTCTCCGGACGGTAACATTGCATGCTCGTGTTCCTGGAGGTCGCATGTGATGTCACCTAATCACAGAGTGGCCTATAAGAACCAAACGGCCTATGTGTTTTGGAAAAAATAACTTTTCTAAAATGCGTGGGATGTTTGGTTCTCACCAGTTACTTTACTCTGTGGTTAAGTGATGTCACACGCCAACACCAGAAACATGATCATGCTATCATCAGGAATGTTACCGTCCGTAATGTCTTAGGATCTCCATAGATCAAAAGAGAACGTGGCACACCCAAGATTTCTTTTTATGTAATGATGGGTTTGAAACCTTCTTGAGCACCCATATTTTCTAGTGTACCATAAACCCTATCCTTGATCTCCATAACTACACTGATCTGGGACTCCACACTCATTGACATTGGATGTACCCGTTACAGCGGATTATTGGACATCGGGCTAGTCACGTTTCATGTCACTAGATGGACAATCTCCACTTTCTGCTACATCATCTGCATGCTGCTTAGGAATTACATCTGTACAGCGTCACAAGTGACACCTAAAGTCACACACATGGTAACGTAGATTTTAGGGGCACTTTGCACACTACGACATCGCAAGCCGATGCTTGCGATGCCGTGCGCGATAGTCCCCGCTCCCGTCACAGCTGCGATATCATGGTGATAGCTGGTGTAGCGAACATTATCGTTACGCCAGCTTCACATGCACTCACCTGCCCTCCGACATTGCTCTGGCCGGCGACCCGCTTCCTTATTAAGGGGGCGGGTCGTGCGGCGTCATAGCGACGTCACACGGCAGGCGGCCAATAGAAGCGGAGGGGCGGAGATGAGCGGGACGTAAACATCCCGCCCACCTCCTTCCTTCCGCATAGCTGGTGTGAGCCGCAGGACGCGGGTAGGAGATGTTCCTCGCTCCTGCGGCTTCACACACAGCGATGTGTGCTGCCGCAGGAACGAGGAACAACATCGTAAGATCGGTCATTTCCAATTATGGAAATGACCGACGCTACACCGATGATACGATTACGACGATTTTGCGCTTGTTAATCATATCAAAAAGGCTTTACACACTACGATATCGCCTGCGACGCCGGATGTGCGTCACTTTCAATTTGACCCCACCGACATCGCACCTGCGATGTCGTAGTGTGCAAAGTACCCCTTAGTGTTAACTCAGATTGAGCTTTGCTATTTAGTGAGCGCAGAATTGATTATTTTCCCTCTTTTTGGCACTTTATCTCTCCTGATACGATCCATACAGAGGTTTCAATCTAATCTTCTGCAGCCACACTGTTAAGGGGGCTTTACATGCTACGATATCGTTAATGTTTTGTCGTCGGGGTCAAGTTGTTAGTGACGCACATCCGGCGTCATTAATGATATCGCAGCATGTGACACTGACCAGCGACCTTAAGCGACCTCAAAAATGGTGAAAATCGTTCACCATGGAGAGGTCATCCCAAACTCAAAAATCGGTAAGGGTTGTTTATCCAGGTGGTTCATCGCTCATGCGGCAGCACACATCGCTATGTGTGACACCGCAGGAGCGAGGAACGTCTCCTTACCTGCCGCCGGCCACAATGCGGAAGGAAGGAGGTGGGCGGGATGTTACGTCCTGCTCATCTCCGCCCCTCCGCTTTGATTGGCCGGCCGCTTAGTGACGTTGCGGTGACGTCGCTGTGATGCCGAACGTCCCTCCCCCTTGAAGGAGGGATTGTTCGGCAGTCACAGCGACGCCGCCGACCAGGAAAGTATGTGTGACGCTGCCGTAGCGATAATGTTCGCTACGACAGCGATCACAAACAATCGCATGCGCGACAGGGGCGGGTACTTACACGCTCGCTATCGCTACAAATTGCTAGCGATATCGCTACCGTGTAAAGCCCCCTATAGACTTCAGAGGAACTAGGGTATCCTCTTGCTTTATTGCTAATTTCTTAAAATTTCCTATAATCGTTCACAGTTTTATCTCCATGGCTTCTGTACATAACTAAGCCATAACAGGCAAACGGAGGCAATCAAATCCTCATTGACTTATAATAGAACCCTTAAGGTTTCCTTTAGGGTTGAGGTATTTTTTTTGTAGAACATTGCAGACTGCGCTTTTCTTGTCTTTATAAATATATATAGTTGTGTGTCTGTGAATACAGTTGTATGTTCGCAGAAGTACAAAATACACATAAGCTTGTCAGTTATACGTTGGTGGTGAAACGCTATATATATTCCGGGGATCTAGTGAGGAGCGCCGCAGTGTAGAGAAGCTCCTGGTAATTTTATGTGGGTCAGATGTATATTGTCTGCTCGCCTACAGTTGAAACCTTGTTTATTGCTTTTTTAAGAGCAAGATTCAGAAGACAGTCATTCAACCGCTGAAGATCTGGAAAGCAGGAAGTCATTCCAAGACCAAAGGAGTCATATATCTCACACGAGCCCCGTACACACTGACAGAGGTAGGTGCTATCTCTGGCCCCGCGCAGTATATCTTGCTAATGTACCATCCTCACACATTGTGAATGTTCCTTTCCCACTTGTCGAATAAATGAGCAGTTTGTGCTCTACCTACCAATCCCATAAAATGTGCGCATTACCCCATCTTCCCGTTTAATGCCCACATTAATAATACATCTTTGGCACTTCTTATTCACAATCGATTTAAATCAGCAGTAAAACAGCTTGTCCCCTCCAGCTTTCACTGGATAAATATTTAAATAAGTAACTCAATTGTTTAAAGAATAACCTTTCATGGGAATATGGATCTTACTTGAGCGTGCTGCTCCTGCAAGACGTTTTTGCACCCAAACTATTGGACTTTGCCTACAGTGGTATACTAGGTCTAGACCGCACGAATCCACCAGACAATTCTCTGTGATTCGCTATTAAACATTTACGATATCAAAAAACAATCGACTAACGAAGCAAGAATTTCCTTAAAAGAAAAGAAAGACTGATGAAAATATGCAGAAGTGTATTCTGAGCAAAGCTGATTGTCTAATACCTCATCTGATGTAATGTACTAATGTAATAAACCTAATGGTATTCAACATGTTTATTTTTTAATGAGTCTTTATTACAGACTTTATAGGGAGATCATTTGCATTTCATAAATAGTATTGCTGCTATAAAATAATTATTAGAAGATATTTGTAACTTCTCATATACTGGGAAGTTGGAACACTAGGCAAAGGTTTTTGCAAAACATCCTTGCAGAAATATGTTTATGGTATCGACTTATTTTATGAGCTAAAATTTTCATCGGACATTGATTCAACAGACACTTTGGAATTTGTGGCCACCGGACCATAAATTTACTTTCCCATGATCAGTTAAGTTTTTGAAGCTGCAGAATTTCTCAATCATCTCCGCTGTTTAGTTTACTTGCATTTCTTATATTGTGTTTTTGATGCTGCATTTTTTGTCTAGTTTTTGATGCTGTTTTTTTTTATCTAGTTTTTTACGCTGCTTTTTTTGTCTCTGTTTGGTGTGTCATCCTTTAAATAAAGCGTTTTTTGATGCTGCATTTTTTATCTAGTTTTTTTACGCTGCTTTTTTGTCTCTGTTTGGTGTGTCATTCTTTAAATAAAGCGGTTTTTGATGCTGCATTTTTTATCTAGTTTTTGATGCTGTTTTTTTTATCTATTTTTACGCTGCTTTTTTTGTCTCTGTTTGGTGTGTCATCCTGTAAATAAAGCGGTTTTTGATGCTGGATTTTTTGTCAAGTTTTTGATGCTGTTTTTTTTTATCTAGTTTTTTTACGCTGCCTTTTTTGTCTCTGTTTGGTGTGTCATCCTGTAAATAAAGCGGTTTTTGATGCTGCATTTTTTAATCTAGTTTTTGACACTTTTTTTAACTAGTTTTTTACGCTGCTTTTTTTGTCTGTTTGTTGTGTCATCCTTTAAATGAAGCGGTTTTGTTTTTGAAACGTCCTGGCATAGACATCATTAGGTGCGGATTACATGCGTCTTTAGTGCATTTGCGCCATCCAAAAACACATACCGTATATCTTTTACCTGTGGATTTTCCACATCTAATGCAAATCTGTGGGGAAAATCCGCACAGAAAATTGAGCTTTCCCACAAAAATAATTACAGGCTTTGGCTTGGAAAAATGCACCACAGGTTAGTTTACGAGGCGTAAAAAAAGAAGCAAAGTGTGCAGGAGAGTTTGATTAATCACATCCACTTTGCTGGAACTGTAAAACACAGCACCTTGGATGAAGCGAAAATACACAGTAAGGCTATGTGCGCACAGTGCGTTTTTCGCGGTGTTTTTTGCACGTTTTTTGGGTGCGTTTTTGGCCTCAAAACTGCATGACTTTGCTTCCCCAGCAAAGTCTATGAGTTTTCCATTTTTGCTGTCCTCACACAACTTTTTTTTTAAGCTGCGTTTTTGAGCTTGAAAAAAAAAATGGACATGTCAATTCTTTCCTGCGTTTTTCTGCGTTTTCCCCCCATGCAATGCATTGGAAAAACGCAGCAAAACGCAGACATCAAAAACGCAGCAAAACGCAGCCAAAAACGCACCAAGTCGCGGTAAAAACGCATGCGTTTTTTGACGGGTTTGTTCGACGCGGGTGCGTGTTTGTGCGTTTTTATCGGCCAAAAGCGCACAAAAACGCAGCATCAAAAAAACGCAGCGTGCGCACATAGCCTAAACGAGTAACACCAATCATAAGAAAGTACCCTAAAGGTATGTTCACACATTGCGTTTTTGCATTGTGTTATTGTCTGTACCAACAACCAGAGGGGTGTCAGAAAAAACACTGCATACAATATGTGCATTTTTATCACGTTTTTACCTGTATTTATTTTTTTTACAATCTTTTGAGTGGAAAGCATTGCAAAAACGCAGAGAGAATTGACATCCTGTGTCTTGGAAAAAACACATCAGAGCTCAAAATACGCTCAGAAAACCCCCCAGCATGTGCATGAGATTTCAAATATTTTATAAATTATTAAAAATGCTGCATAAAATAAGCTGCGTAAAAATTCCCCTTTAAAAACACGACATGTGAACATACGCTAAGGCTGAAGTCACACGATCATATGGTATCTGATGCGAGAGCATCGGATGCGATGTGCCAATGACCCCCAATTCAGGCTGTGCTGCGAGCGTGAGCCGAGTGTCATGCGATCCGATCCGATCTTGCAATCGGGTCACAGCTGTGAAGATGAGGGCGGGCGCTGTGGAGGAGAGGGAGGGGTTAATCTCCCCATCTCCTCCATTGTCAGCCTGTGCGTATATCGCACTGCACTGGGACAACAGCCGAGTGCAGTCTGATGTTTCTCTCACAGCCACAGACTTGAATGGGTGCCAGGGATACGGCTCTCACAGAAAACGCGCGATGCATCGTCGGGGTCACGGTTTTCGTGACGCACATCCGGCATCGCTTGCGACGTCGTTTCGTGTGACACCTCCGAGCGACGCAGAATCGCTCACAAATCGTGAGTCGTGTACTCGTCGCTTATTTTTAAAAAAATGTTTATTTTTAATGGCACCGGTTGTTCATCGTACCCGGGGCAGCGCACATCGCTCCGTGTGACACCCCCGGAACGGTGAACACAGCTTACCTGCGTCCCGCGGCTCCCGCCGGCAATGCGGAAGGAAGGAGGTGGGCGGGATGTTTATGTCCCGCTCATCTCCGCCCCTCCGCTTCTATTGGCCGGCCGCTGTGTGACGCCGAACGTCCCTCCCCCTTCAGGAAGTGGATGTTCGCCGCCCACAGCGAGGTCGCTCTGCAGGTAAGTACGTGTGACGGGGTTTAACGTTTTTGTGCGCCACGGGCAACTAATTGCCCGTGACGCACAAACGACGGGGGTGGGTACGATCGCTCGTGCAATCGCACGATAGATCGTACCGTATGAAGCCCGCATAACATTGGTCAGAGTGCAATGCGAGATTTTCTCGCATTGCACTCGTCCGTTTTTCATGCTCGTGTGAGCGTACCCCAACCCTGAGATCCTCCACCTGTTGACAACCCTGCTGCCTCTTCTGATTAGTAAGCCTGGCCTGACAGCATCTTTGCAGGATAAGGCTATGTGCGTACTTTGTGTTTTTACCTGCGTTTCCGCAGCGTTTTGAACTGCAGCGTTTTAATGCCAAAAGGCATGCGTTTTGATTTTCAAGCAAAGTCTATGGGAAATAGGGATTTGCTGTGTGCACTATGCTTTTAAAAACGCAGCGTTTTAGTTGCAGAAATTTTGTCAAAAACTCAGTGTTTAAAGAAGCAGCATGTCAATTGTTTTTGCCATTTTGGCAGCGTTTTGCTAACATTGGAGTCAATGAGAATTTGCAAAACACAATCTACTTCAAAATTCTAGCGTTTCACAAGCTTTTTTGATGCAGAAAACATGCTTTTTGGACCAATTAAATGCATGCGTTTTTGACAAAATATTAATGGCATAATATGTCCCTTTACACACACACACACACACACACATAGTCCGACAATTAAATGTCTGAAAATCCTTAAATAAATGTAATTGTATGCATAAATATTTACACAAAGTTATCATTTTAATAAAATAAGCCATTTTTTGTATGATTTTAATATTGATATTTCTTATCATTTTTTTCCCTTTTTTTTTTATAGTGTTTGTATGTTTAAACTTTATTTAGCATTGTATTTGTAGTCAATATGGATCCGATCCAAATTTGACAAAAAAACATTTCTGCCAGAGGATGCGTTTAGAACTGCAACTACTTTGACGTAAAGTGCGCACATAGCCTAAAGCGGGCTTTACACGCTGCGACATCACTAGCCGATGCTAGCGATATCGAGCGTTATAGCACCCGCCCCCATCGTACAGCCGATATGTGGTGATAGCTGCCGTAGCGAACATTCTCGATACAGCAACGTCACACGCACATACCTGCTCTGCGACGTCGCTGTGACCGGCGAACTGCCTCCTTTCTAAGGGGGAGGTTCGTTCAGCGTCACAGCAATGTCACAGCAGCGTCACTGAACCGCCGCCCAATAGAAAAGGAGGGGCGGAGATGAGCGGCCGGAACATGCCGCCCACCTCCTTCCTTCCTCCTTTTCCGGTGGACGCAGGTAAGGTGATGTTTGTTGTTGCAGCGGCGTCACACATAGCGATGTGTGCTGCCGCAGGAACGACAAACAACATCGTACCTGCAACAGCAACGATACTTGGCAATAGGGGGTGATGTCACCGATGAGCGATTTTGAACTTTTTTGCGACGATTCAAAATCGCTCATAAGTGTCACACACAACGACATCGCTAAAGCAGCCGGATATGCGTCACAATTCCGTGACCCCAACGAGATCGCTTTAGCGATCTCGTAGCGTGTAAAGCCACCTTTCGGCACAAATGATGGTCATTTGCAGGCCTTTGGTCCAGTGGCCACAGAATGCCAATGTTCTTGTTGGACCAGGGTCCTTCAAATCTTCTTGTTTAACTCTTGTGTTCACCAAATAATAACCAGATCATCTTTGAATTTTTTTAGGCTTTTAGGATAATACAAGGGGGCCATAAAATAACCTGAGGTGTTTGGAGCTGTGTGCAGACTGACCCAGTGGACATAATTAGCTGAAAATTGGTATGTATGCTATTCAAGGCATGAGAAAACGGAAGGCATCTAAAGCATTTTTTTATACGAAAACTCCCCACCAAGTCAAAAAATGGCCCTGTATAGTGAGCGCACCTTCCAACTCAGTCTGCAAGATGTCTGTATCTTTGCCGGATCATGCGCTGTTAGTGCGGTTGTTTTATGAGAATGTCAGAAATGCTACAGCTGCACTGAGAGCCTTTCATTGTTTGAAAGACCTTCACACACATAGCGGTCCAATGGCTGTCAATTCGCTGAGGCAGATGATAACATGTTTTGAGGCAACAGGGTTACTGAGTGTTCAGCCAGGGAGCGGGCGACGGCCGGTAATCAGAGAGGTTGTGGAGGACATTGCCACTGCCATTGTGGAACAGAGCACGAACAACTCAGCCGGGAACAGCAGTGCACGCAGTGTTTCCAGGCAATTGGGCCCACGTACAACATAGTGTGGAAAGTTCTCCGAAAGGTCTTGCGGGCATACCCATACAAAATTAGCCATCATCAACAACTTCTTCCTCGTAACAATGATACCTGCATGACATTTGCATTCATGTTTCTGGCAAGAGTGAAAATGGATGGCAATTGGCCATGGAATGTTCTGTGGTGCGACGAAGTGCATTTTTACCTGAATGGAACGGTAAACACACAAAACTGTCGCATATGGGCTCTGAAAATCTGCATGCGGTGAAGGGATTTCCGCTGCATTCGCCAAAAGTTTGGTGTGGCTTCACCTCATCATTCATCCTCGGACCGTTCTTTTACAAAGAAATGAGACCAACTGGGGTTGCTACCTGTTCCATGACAGCAGCGAGATACCAGACAATGCTGGAAACAGTGGTTGTTCCGCAACTCCATCAGGGGCAGTGTCTTCAGACGACCACCTTCATGCTTGATGGAGCACCTCCTCACATCGCAAATCATGTGAAGAGCATTCTGCATACACATTTTCCCGATGACAGGATTTTGAGCCGCTCCTTCCCTAATGCATGGCCACCGCGTTCGCCCAATCTCAATCCTTGAGATTTCTGGTTGTAGGGACACTTGACAGAGTGTGTTTATAGAGGAAATGTTGACACCCTGGCTGACCTCAAAGACCGCCTCATTTTGGAAATGCTCAGCATCCCACCAGACATATTACATGCAAGCATCGAGCATGTTCTGCATAGGATGAACATGATCACCATGCATGATGGCGCCCATATTGAACAGTTATGCTAGTCTGCGGAACATGAGACATCTCCAATTATCGGCACACGGTTTTTGGGCCGCTCGCTCACTGTACAGCACCACTTTTTCACTTGGTGGGGAGTTTTTAATATAATTTTTTTTAATATGCCTTCCGTTTCCCCATGCCTTGAATAGCACACATACCAATTTTCAGCCAATTCTGTACACTGAGTCAGTCTGCACACGGCTCCAAACACCTTCGGTTATTTTATGGCCACCTTGTATTTCAGTTAAGTCGTCACTTTCACCTAATTTCATTAATTATATTTTAGCAGCTGGATTGTTTTGGAATTTCTTAAATTCTAGGATCCAGATAAGGAGTATTTTTTACCAGACTTTTACATGGCAGCATAAAGACATACCGGACCTAGAGTTTTTTTCTTAATTTTTTTTTTTAGGAAGATGAGTGAAAACCTAATGTCTTTATACAATGGTCTTCACAAGTCACATTAACCCCAGGAGACAGTATCTGTAACATTCAATGGTTTTCTTGGGACTTTGAAATTAAAACCACATTAAGACAGCTCGGATCTGCGGCACGTGAATGACAGGAGGACGCAGCCAATCAGCACGGTCTCGTCACTACAAACAGTGGCGCCCTCTACGCTGTGGTGCAGTACTACACGTCCTGTGCAGCTATATCCATTCCCTGGATGAGCGGCTGCTTCTGGCCCCAGCTGAGGGTGACTCCATGTTACTCTCCTGCCCGTTGTACTGGACCCTGAAAGTGGTTTACGGCTTTTTGCACTTTTTTCTAATGTCTGATATAAGGTGCTGACTTATTAATATTAGTTTTGTGTTTATATCTTTTGGGGCTTCTGAACTCATTTTTACAGTCAATATTATAAAGATACATTTTATGTAGCAATGTTCTTCCCAGAGCCAATTAATATCGTAACTCGGGGGATCCCGGTATTACAGGCAGTATGTGGGCGTTTCATCTATTACATCTGTATGGGATCGGGCTGTCGCGGTTTAATAAGACTGTGATGAGTAATCCTTATAGTGAATATGAAGCATGAGAGCAATCTAATAGAATGAGAAATAGTTGATATTATTTAGTGCACATAGTAAAGCTAGGAGGGTCTCCTCTCCGGAGAAGAGGCAGATGGGGGCAGATGTGGTATTACAGTTGTTGTAGCTGTTCTGTTTTGTCACAAGTCAGCTTATGGGATCACCAGTGAGGTCCTCTTGAGTTAGGCCTCTTCAGACCTAATCAAGATCGAGCGCTCGGAGAGAAAAGACCAGCATCCATGTGGGCATGATCAATTTCTTCTGTTTATTTCATCAAAGTACAGTTTATTTATACCATTTACAGATCAATGTGATATTGCAAAAGAAAAAGAAAAAAACTTCGAGCTGAACTTTACTAATTGTTCATATGACCTTTAAGTTTTAGCAAAACAAAAATGTAGAGTCATGCATATGAGATAAGAAGAACATTTAGAAACCATAATAATCCTTGAGTCTGTCTCTTATTCCGTAGGCTCCATAATGACTATGAACTACCATCAGATATACTTACTAATAACAATAAATCTTTAATAAAGAAAAAGAGAAACTATTAACCCTTCTATATCAATTTCCCCCTTTTGTAAATGGTTTAACCTTCACTACAGGGTCAGTAGGCGTCCAAACAGGAGCTGCTGGCTCATGGGCCTAGTACCCATGAGGGGTCTTCCTACCACTTCACCCATCCACCCTCAGTGTGGACACCTACTCCCGGTCAGCAGAGGCCATTTGGGGTCCGTAGTAAACTACAGAGGGTTCAATGCTGGGACTCTTAGAACATACATTATTCAATAGTTTAGGTAATGCATATATCAATGTTTTTACAGCTATATAAAGCAGTAGACAGAACAACAATATTTGCATACAGGTTTGTATAATGCCAGAAACCCAACCTGCTATGCCTTTAAACCAATTGGCTGGATTCATAAAAGAAAATGTATTTCCCCACCAGGAGTCCTTGTTGGCATCGGGCTCTTTTAACCATTTATCCCTAAGTTCACTTGTTTTCTGTATATCTGCTCTAACCTGGAGGTTGCCTGCAGGGTCAATGTAATGGCAACAGGCAGGACCAATTATTTGACACATTCCGCCGTCTTTTGCTGTCACAAAGTCTAGCACTATAGTATGCTGGTTAGTGACTACAATTAATTGTTTTTGTATAGCATTGGTAGCATTTAGAATCTCAAGAACCCGAAAAATTTGATCATCCAGGTAGTCAGTGGACTCTACTAGCTTGTCCCACATTTGCATTAAGAAAGGGTGTATGAAAATAGCACTAAATACCTTATTTGCTTTTCCCAATTCTACTACATGAGGCCTACCATTTGGCCGGGGTTTATTATCTGCTGCTCGTTTATACAAGGTATGAATTGGGACAGCTGCTACATCTACTTCACTATGAGGAACTATGAAAGTGGCTGGTGTAAGTCTGGCAAGTGTGCAAACCCCTCTCATGTCAGGGCTCACCCACTTGTGAGCACGATTCCCACAAACCAAAAACACTCCCTCTGGGAAAATACAAAAGTGAGTTTGACTTTGTACACAATAAAGCAGATTCAGAAGCCCCTTCATGACTTTATGAGCACACCACGTATTGTTCATTTGTTTTCCGGTCATACCCGAGATACAGCTACCCCGCTCCCTCCTAAAAGTCCGTCTAATAAATGATGATGTACAGCCCTCAATACCCTTCTGATATACTGTCTCATTGTCCTTGGTTGAGTCATGTGTATGTATATAGAAACAGTTATTGTCTTCTCCACAATTTCCAACACCATTGTATTGAAGACTGAACCATAATCCATCATGGGGAATGGGGCCCGAATGAGGAATCTTAGTCTTTATTTTGGCAATTATGCCCATGTCTGAATCGTATTCCATCCACCACGAGTATCCATCGGGTCGAGTGATATTTAGCTGGAACCAGGGTTTAGTGACCCATCCAACTATAGTCAATGTAGCAGATACATCACGAGGTACATCTTCTCCCAAAAATCTAGATTGAGTCCCTGTTAATCACTACGTCATTGGTAGGAATTGGATGATTTAGGCATGAGCCGTCTATAGACAGAGATCATTCATGATCTAAACAACTTTATAATTGTGATAACAATTATATTCATGAGACTAAAAGTGATGGAGCTTTTATAAATCTGTTCTGTTGGTCATACATGTACAACTCAAGCTTCAAAAACAAGTGTGTTATCATAGTAGATACTTTATTATGATTGTTTTCATCTACACCTTACTCTACACTAAATAAATCATCACTTACTACATCTTCATAACATTGTCACTGACAGCTAAATATAATGGTACGGCAGAATGGTAACACTATGAAAGGGCAATATAATAATACTGTGGTAGGGCAGATTGGCAACACTTAGGCAGGCTTTGCACGTTGCGACATCGCAAGCCGATGCTGCGATGTCGCACGCGATAGTCCCCGCCCCTGTCGCAGGTACGATATCTTGTGATAGCTGGCGTAGCGAAAATTATCGCTACGCCAGCTTCACATGCACTCACCTGCCCTGCGACCATCGCTCTGGCCGGCGACCCGCCTCCTTCCTAAGGGGGCGGGTCGTGCGGCGTCATAGCGACGTCACACGGCAGGCGGCCAATAGCGGCGGAGGGGCGGAGATGAGCAGGATGTAAACATCCTGCCCACCTCCTTCCTTCCGCATTGTGGCCGGCGGCAGGTAAGGAGATGTTCCTCGCCCCTGCGGTTTCATACACAGTAATGTGTGCTGCGCAAGAACGAGGAACAACATCGTACCTGTCGCAGCACCGGCACTATGGAAAAGTCGGAGCCTGCACCGATGATACGATAACGACGCTTGTGCGCTCGTTCATCGTATCATCTAGGACTTACACACTACGACATCGCAAGTGACGCCGGATGTGCGTCACTTTCGATTTGACCCCACCGACATCGCACCTGCGATGTCGTAGTGTGCAAAGCCGCCCTAAGGTAGGGGCATAAATAATAATATGGTAAGCTAGTATAATAATACTATGGAAGGGATATACACCATGTTCCAAATTATTATGCAAACTGGATTTAAGTGTCATAGCGATTATTTTTTTTTTTTTCAATGAAGCTCATTGATGGTATTGTGTCTCAGGGCTCTTTGGATCGCTGAAATCAATCTCAGATACCTGTGATAATTAGTTTGCCAGGTGAGCCCAATAAAAGGAAAACTGGATGTTCCACAATATTAAGCAGGCCACAATTTTCAAGTAACATGGGAAAGAAAAAGGATCTCTCTGCTGCCGAAAAGCATCAAATAGTGCAATGCCTTGGACAAGGGATGAAAACATTAGATATTTCATGAAAACTTAAGCGTGATCATGGTACTGTGAAGAGATTTGTGGCTGATTCACAGCACATACGTGTTGGTGCTGATGAAGGCAGAATGAGGAAGGTTTCTGCCAGGCAAGTTCATCGGATTAAGAGAGCAGCTGCTAAAAAGCCATTACAAACCAGCAAACAGATATTTGAAGCTGCTGGTGCCTCTGGAGTCCCTCGAACCTCAAGGTGTAGGATCCTTCATAGGCTTGCTGTGGTGCATAAACCTACTATTCGGCCACCCCTAACCAGTGCTCACAAGCAAAAACGGTTGCAGTGGGCCCAGACATACAGGAAGACTAATTTTCAAACAGTCTTGTTTACTGATGAGTGTCGAGCAACCCTGGATGGTCCAGATGGATGGAGTAGAGGATGGTTGGTGGATGGCCACCATGTCCTATCAAGGCTGCAACGTCGGCAAGGAGGTGGAAGAGTCATGTTTTGGGTCGGAATCATGGGGAGACATCTGGTAGGCCCCTTTAGGGTTCCTGAAGGTGTGAAAATGACCTCTGCAAAGTATATAGAGTTTCTGACTGACAACTATCTTCCATGGTACAAAAAGCACAAATTCCACAAGTGAGCATTTTCAGTTCTTTAAAACATATAAAATGTTTAGAAGCTCTACTGTGCCTAATAATTTGGAACAGTGCATTTTGAGGTTTTTTTTTTATTTTGAAGATTATCCTGTTATCATTGAGAGATTTCTTCAATAAAATTCGATGCATACTCTAACGGGTGATGACTTTTATTAGACTGACTGTCATTTGCACCGACCATTTAGGAAAATCAGAGAAAAATATCATTTGCATAATAATTTGGAACATGGTGTATAAGAACACTATGGTAGGGGTATTTAATAACACTATAGTAGAGCAAAATGGCAACACTAAGGTAGGAGTATATAATAATACTATGGTAGGACAATGTAACAACAGTACAGTAGGGCAATAAAACACTATGACAGGGCTATATGGTAACAGTATGGTAGGGTTGTATAATAGCACTATGGTAGGGCCATAGAATAATACTATGGTACGGCAGTATAATTACACTATGGTACGGCAGTAGAATAATACTATGCTAGGGTAGTATAATAACACTATGGTAGGGGTATATAATTCTATGGTGGACCAGTATAATAACACTATGGTAGGGCAGTATTATAATATTATGGTAGGTGAAAATGGTAACACTATGGTAGGGCAATAAAATAATACTATGGTAAGACATTATAATAAAACAATGATAGAACAATATAATAATATTATGGTAGGGGAGAATGGTAAAACTATGGTTGAAGAGAATGGTAACAATATGTTAGGGCAGTATGATAATGCTGTGGGGGAGCAGTATAATAACACTATGATAGGACAGAATTGTAACACTATTTTGGGACAGTCTAATAACACTATAGTGGAGCAGTATAATAATACTATGGTTAAACAGAAAGGTAACACTATTGTAGGGAAGTATAATATTACTATGGTACAGCGAATGGTAACACTATGTTAAGCCAGTATAATAACACTAGAGTAGGGCAGTATGGTAACACTATGGTATGGCAGTATAATTACACTATGGTATGTCAGTATAATTACACTATGATATGGCTGTGTAATACCATTATTGTTTGGCAATATAATACCAGTATGGTAGAGCAGTATGATAACATACTGTATAGCTGTATACTGTATAGCTGTATGGTAAGACTATGGAAGGTTAGTATGGTAACATTTTCCCAAAAATAAGACCTGGTCTTATATTATTTTTTGCCCCGAAAAAAGGGCTAGGGCTTATTTTTGAGGTAGGGCTTATTCTTAGGGAAACATTGGTTAGGGGTAAGTTTACCCTCCAAAACAGGCAGAACCGCCCTTCCCCAGGAGACTCATACTTACCAGTCTCCGGCTTGACTTGACTGCCTGTTTGTGTGAAGGTTACTCCTACTTCTACTCCAAGTGGTGCCCGCCCCCCAGGTGGTTGTCCTAGTGACCGGTTAAATCTCATGCTTCGTGATGGCCACCCCCTATCTACCCTAGTCCACTCCCCAGTGGGAAGGCACCTAAACTGTATGTAAAGTGTAAATGTGGAAACACCGGTGATTAACCCCCTCCTTACTCGAGATGAATACTGCAGCTTAATTGAGCTGCAGTACCCTGTGGCGACTTAAACTGCAGGGGCGCCACAGTATTACCATGGCAAGACCGCATAATAACATTATTTTAGGGCAGTATAATTGCACTATGTTTTGCAGTGTGGTAACACTACTGTATAATAGGGAAATATAATAACATGATGGTCGGGCAGTATATTAGCACAATATTATAGCAGTATGGTAACACAATGGTAGGACAGTATAGTAAAATATTGCTAGATCAGAATAGTAACACTATGGTAGGGGATGGCAAACTATGGTACACCTATATGGTGACACTATGGTAGTGCAGTATGGTAGGATTATGGTATGACAGCACTATGGTACAGCAGTATAATAATACTAAGATAGAGCTGTATGGTAATAACATTATGGTAGGGCTGGACACTATGTTAAGGCTATATAATACTTTGCTCGGGCAGTATAATAAGACTATGGTAGGGCAGTATAAAAACATTATGGTAGGGCAGTGTAAATAACACAATAGGGCAGAATGGTAACCTATTGTTAGGTTAATAATTGCAATGTATCAATAATAATCCGTATGGGATTTGGTTGTTTGTTATCCATCCTTAAGGCTGCTTTACACGCAGCGACATCGCTAGCGATGTCACTCATCAAAGCACCGGCCCCCATTGTTTGTGCGTCACGGGCAAATCGCTGCCTCTGGTACACAATATCGCTAACACCCGTCACACGTACTTACCTTCCTAGCGACGTCGTTGTGGGCGGCGAACAAGCTCTTCGTTAAGGGGGAGGTTCGTGCGCCATCACAGCAACGTCACACAGCAGGCCACCAATAGAAGCAGAGGGGTGGAGAGCAGCCACATTAACGACACGCCCACCTCGTTGCCGGAGGACGCAGGTAAGCTGTTGTTCGTTGTTTCCGGGGTGTCACACGTAGTGATGTGTGCTGCCTCAGGAACGACAAACAACCTATGTCCACCACGACCAATGAGATTTTGAAAATGAATGACGTGTCAACGATCAACGATTAGGTGAGTATTTTTGATCGTTAAACACTCGCTCGTAGCTGTTACATGCAACGACGTCGCTAACGACGTCGGATGTGCGTCACGAAATCCGTGACCCCAACGATTTATCGTCAGATAAGTCGTTGCGTGTAAAGCCCCCTTTAGACTTGTATTGGTGATTCTCATTCAATTCTAGTAGAATAGTGCAGGCTGCTATTTGTATTTGCAGACACTCTGTCTGGGGGAAAAACTGTCACCTAAGCAGCTCTACTGAATTACATTAGTCAGTGTGCTGTATGACTGTTACTCAGACAGCACACCTCGGTGTACACGAGTCTGCTTTTAAGATCTTTTTAAAGGTTCTGCATGTAGGTAGCATCATTATATTACTATGTAGATACAAATGTAACATCTATTATTGAATATTGCTGTTTGTTATATTTCCCATACATGTCATCTGGGACAAATCTCCATTCCCATCACTGTTAATCAGTTCAGACAGTTATTTTAAGTTGCCATAGTTTCCACTTAATATGCATTGGAAGAATTGGAGAGGGAATATGTTTTATTATATGCTGCAGGATACAATTACATTTGTTTTTCACTTCCATGTAATATTATGTGGATCATAAAGGTGATTTTTATAGTCAGCATTATTCTTACTGCTCTCGTTTATCGCAAACAGGGGAAGACAGTCCAATCGATGTCACTGGGACCCAGTTTGTAGAAAAAGACATTGAGAACATGGCGAAAGGTGAGTGCAGTTTTCTGCTGCTGACCCACCGACCTATTCATGCAAACACGATGTGGGACTCTAGATGTGATGAGAAACTGTACAGAGACTGTGTTCACGTAAATCAAGGCAGAGACTTTCTGTAATACCCTGTAAGGCCCCCTTCACATGTCTGTGATTACAGTACATGTGGTGTACGTTTTCACATGTACCAGATACATGTTCACGTTCACATGCATGTGTTGATATTCACAGCATTATGTTTTCACACAGACCATGTGTCCATGTGATCCACATATTTGTTTGTAAGCTCCCTTCAAAGAAATGTCCGTTTTTATCATCAACACGTATGACAAGGGCTTATAGAAGTCTATAGGTCTGTGCAAAACGCGTACAGTACACGGATGACATCCATGTATCATCCGTGTGCCGTTCATATGACACCGACCAGAATTAAATGCTTTCAAGAATTTAGATACAGGTAAAATATATCTTTGTATCTTTTTCAGGAATTTAAAGATTTTTATGTGTTAAAGATGTGTAAAAATGATAGCTAGATAGATAAATAGACAGATAAATAGATAGATAGATTTTACTGCTATAAGCCAAATAAATAATTAATTGAAAAAAATGACATGGGTTCCCCCCATTTTTGATAACCAGCAAAGGTAAAGCAGACAGCTGCGGGATGATATTATCAGGCTGGGAAGGTCCTGACACCCCAGAGAAGGCGCATCACATTAGTGATTCTGGCTCTTTGTCTTGGCTCTTCCCAATTGCCCTGGTGCAGTGGCACTCGGGGTATTGGTAGTTGGGGTTGATGCCAGCTGTGTAATGTCAGCTGGCATCAAGCCCTCGTGTTAGTATTGGAGAGGTGTTTATAAGACACACCCCTTACTAACCCAGTAATAAAAATAAAAAAAACACAGAGAAATAAAACAACCCTCACCCTCGTTCACCACATTATTAAAAAGAATACCAGCTACTCCAATGCAGTACATGCACTCTGATGAACAAAGCCTATGGAGCATCGTTCTGATATCCCATAGGCTTTGAGTACAGGCAATTCCGGGTCATGTTGCACTGTGTGAGACCCGACACTTCCAGAAGAGCAGTCATATCAGTGATGTTACCGCTTTTCAGGGTCACCGGATCACTAGGTCACTTCAGGTCACTCTGCTCTACGTGAGATGGATTTGGTGGTCTATGTCAGAGCTATATGGGGTTAATTTTTTATAAGATGGTAAACAAGGTAAAGTTTTGGGGAGTATTTATTTAAAAAACTTTTTTGTGTTTGTGTGTCTTTTTTTTAATACTGGATTAGTATTGGGGGTGCTGGTGGGATCTGATAGTCATATATCCATTGCTAACACCAGGACTTGATGCAGCTGACACTATACACACTATACAGCTGACATCAACCTCATAAACCATTACCCCGCTTGCCATCGCACCAGGGCAATTGGGAAGAGCCGAGGCGAAGCTCGAGAAGAATTGCACCTAATGTGATGCAC
The DNA here is from genome assembly GCF_048569485.1 of Anomaloglossus baeobatrachus. NCBI lineage: Eukaryota > Metazoa > Chordata > Amphibia > Anura > Aromobatidae > Anomaloglossus > Anomaloglossus baeobatrachus. The sequence goes on from NC_134356.1 coordinate 571,477,945, forward strand.
CACTTCTGAGGTGGCTGCTATTTTTAGGCTAGGAACAGCCCAGTAACCATGGACCTTCCCAGCCTGATAATACCCCCAGTTGTCTGCTTTACCTTTGCTGGTTATCAAAAATAGGGGAGAACCCACAACTTTTTTTCAATTAGTTATTTATTTATCTATCTTTGCACATCTTTAATACATAAAAAAATAATTACAGTGTTTTTTTTTCTGGTACGTGGATGCTACACATGGATGACACATGCGTACACATGGATGGCCACACAGATGGTCAAAATGAGTTGTGCCACACCTGCGTTTTTTTAAATTGATGTGTAAAGGATGTCAAGCATATACTAATGCTAGTGCCAAGATTTTTCTGCTAAGACTCCCTACACCCACTGGATTACTGTCAGGAGAATACCCCCCCTCCCCCCCCCCAAAAAAAAACCCCAAAATTTTTTCTTGTGTGTTTTTAGATTTTTTCTCTATAATTGATTATTCTACTACAGATGAGCTGCAGAAATTATTGGTGGAACAGATGGATCTTAGGAAAAAGCTGGAAAGGGAATTTCAAAGCCTGAAAGGTATGATAACCAGCAGTAATAACATATTTCTACATGTTTCCTGTTTTGTGACGCTTTTCTTTATATATCCTGCTGATCTGTGAGCATGCATGCGACAGGGGCAGTAAGGCTATGTGCTCAGGGGAGATGGTACCTGGGGACTTTTCTGCAGGTATTTCCGCAGGTTCAAGCAGCAACTCTCCGAAATCCGCAGCTCCGTTGCGGTATATCTGCAGAGTTGTTGCAGTAAACCTGCAGAAACAGTGCGGATTTCGTGCGGAATTCCCGCCCTGTATCTCCATAGTGGAGGGTCTGGAATTCCGCAGATAATTCCGCATGAATAATGGACATTCAGTTACATGTGGCTGCGGGAAATCCGCAGCATTTTCTGTAGACTCAAATACCACAGCATTGATACAGCACTCCCCAAATCACATAGGATAACATGGGGAGTGTCTGTGTGTCGCCCAGGGATAGGGGGTACTCAGAGCTGGGCCAATGGGGTCGCTTCTAGAGGTATCACGGTGGCGTGACCCGGTCTGTGATCCCAGGCTCCACAACAAAGAAAAAGGGGAATATGTACATAGGAGATTGTCTGTGACGCCACCTGTGAGTTGCGGTGATGAGATGGTGGCACCGCCGCTGCCTCTGGGGACCGTGCCCAATTGGGAGTTGTGGTGGTGGCAGGGATTGCAGGGAGCAGGAAACTCACAGTTCGGTTGTCCTGGTGTTGGATGAGGCTGTTTTCATGTGTAGGGTCAGGAAGCACAGAGTCCAGTACTTAACCAGAAATTGCCGGTGTCCGTAGGCCTTTGGTATGGTGGTGTTCGGATCCCACACCCGGTACAAGAAGTAGGGCCCTCTCTCTCTCTCTCCTGCACTCCAGCTATGAGTCACCTTCTCCGTTTCGGATGGGGGAAGTCCTTCTCTACACAAGTCCGGGGTCCCTGGCACACTACCGGCGGGCCACTACCCTGCCCCGGTCCACTACGGGTACCCCTGAGCCTACTCTCCACTTCAGCTCCAAGACTCTGCCTTTTCCTTTCGCCACTTTCCCAGCAGCCCAGGAGCCACAACCCCTGACTGCTCTCTTCTCCTTCTCGTTCCACTGACTGCCTCAACTCCTCCCCTCCTGCTCCTTTTGTTACACTGGGGGGGAGGTAGGTGCGGCTGCTTCACTGGACCAGTGTGGGATCAGGTGGTACCAAGGAGGTTTAACTCTTTCTGTGACTACCTGGTTTTGCCAGGGCGTCACATCTGTACTTGCATAAACACGCGGATTTTATCTAGAAAATCTGCGGGTTTTCTGCGACAAAATCCACAGTTTCTTTCTGCCGTGGGCACATAGCCTTAGGGTACATGCTCACATTAAGTATTTGGGGCAGAGATCTCTGCACCAATTCTTCATCTGTTGGTAGGGAAAACGCAGAGTAAAATATGTGAGTTTTTGCCACATTTTTGATCTATCTCTGACATGTTCTTTCTGCGTTTTTGGTGCAGATTCTCCCATGGGTGAATCCTGCAGCAAAAATGCTGAAAGAATTGACATTCTGCAGATTTAAATCTGCAACAAATCTGCAAGGAGAAAATACTCAGCATGTGCATGAGACCTCAGAATTCTCATTAGCTTTGCTGGAAACAGGAAATCCTTCAGGTTTTGTGACAAAACTGTGCCCAAAAAAACATGAAATAAATTAGACAAAAACGCAACTTGTGCACACAGCTTAAGGGCTCGTGCGCACATTGCGTAATGTCATGCATTTACGCTGCGTTTAACACTGCAGCGTAAATACATGCGTCCTGCGTCCCCAGCACAATCTATGTAGATTGTGCATAATCCTTGCGCACGTTGCTTTTTTGAACGCAGCGATTTGGAGGATAACATTTGGACTAAAATCCGTGCGTTCAAAAATGCAGCATGTCAATTATTTTGTGCGCTTTGGATGCAGCTCCCACTCTGTATATAGTGGGGGCGGCATCCCTGGCGCATGAAATCGGCATGTAATCTGCTGAAACGCTGCATCCATTACGCAGTGTTTCTGCAGTGATTTGAAGTGCACGTGCTGTCAAATCGCTGCAGAAATTTCAGCATTTACGTGCGAACAAGCTCTAAGACTGATTGCTTACCAGGTAGCTTTGTGCTGTTTTTATTTCTATTTGTGACTATATGTGCAATATAAATGTGAAAGAGCTTCACATGCTGCATTGATCTCCTTTTAGGTGCTTGTGTCTGGGTGAGGAGTGATATTGTCTGCTAGCAATGGCTCTGGTATTGGGCAGCTACTTTAATTGAAATTTACATGTACAGCCCCAGGGTGGTTTTAATCAGTTCCTACGTCCCCATATATACTGCTCAAAAAAATAAAGGGAACACTAAAATACCATTTTGTTGTTTAAGTGTTCCCTTTATTTTTTTGAGCAGTATTGTTAGGGTGAACTCTTAACCAGAGATCACTAGTTGCCTACTGCCTGGCCTAATTGGTGTAGACCAAGTGCATGCGTAAAGAAATCACACCAGACACAGTCGGATGTGAAATGTCTTCTTGATCACAGTAAAGATGGCACCAAAGAGAGCGAGTACAGAGAATGTGTCCTCTTGATATAGGCTAGGGGCGTACACAAGTTCAGATATGCCCATTTAGTGGGACAGTTCATGGTTAGCCAATGGGGAGATCTGTGTTGCTGTTGATGGACGGGTCTGACTTCAGTGCATGAATCCATGGTGTCATCTGATCTGTGGGTTGGTCCTCTAGCTTGGCCAGTGGGTCTTTTCCTTATATGGTGGTCTTCTTACATCTGGACATTCCTTGCATTCCAGGCAAGGTGTATACAACTGGAAATGGCAGTCATCTTTATATCTGTGTCATGTGTATGATCTGAAACAATCCCTTGTCAAGAGGTTAAGTATTTCATCTTATGGCTCTCCTCAACAGTATATTTGTAGACTTTTAGTCCAGGAGAGGCCTGAAATTAGGATAGGGTCTCATCAAAGAAAGGCAACCTGATAGGTATATGCCACAACCGGCAGCGGTCGAACCGCTCGGATCCGGGGGTTGCTGCTGCTGTGGCTCGAGGGTCTCCGGACCCGGGGGCCTATGGCCATTTCAAATGAAAAGGGGGGATATTTACAGGGGATAATAGTTTGTGACGCCAACCGTGGTTCACGGTAAGGGGAGTACCGCCTCTGCCGATGGGAGTACCCGGGGGAGATGGAGTGGGGGAGCCAGATGACGTTCCCTCCATGGGTAGGGGAGGCCCCAGGACTCTGGATTGTGGGGTGGAGGGGAGTGCAGGGCTAGGCGTTAGCAGGGAATGATCATGTACTCACTCAGACAGTGTCAGTGATGAAAAAACAGACTCTGACAACAAGGTAAACCAAGTCTCTGGATGCCGCTGCCCTCTTGGGGGAGCCCGTCCAGGTATCCGTCCCCTACAGTACTGCCTGATGGTCCGGAGCCTGCCTCCGTGCACAAATTTGAAGTGTTCTGTAGGCCTGTTGGCATAAAGCTGTCCGGGCGCCACTCCCTACTGTTTGTAGTGGAGCTGTGCTCTCAAGGGCTCACGCTTGGGATTTCAGTGGGCTGCTTGGGTTGGAAAGCCCTATGCCCCTCGTTGCGTTAGTGCCCCTGATCTCTGAGCTTCTTGGGGACAGTCCATAAAGTCACTATCCTCCGCAGGTTAATTGCCGGGTTGCTTGAAGCTACTCCCTGACCTAGGGTTCAGTACCCCGCCGTGCTTTCGGTCCTGGACCGGTTATTAGACTCAGATGCCTCCCGTCCTCCAAGATCGGGTCCAGGGACCCAGCCTCAATACCCTGCGACCAGGTCTCCGACTCCTTCAGCCCAGACCTCCGTCTGCGACCCAACCTGTCACTCCCCGGGAGCTCCAACTCCCAGCTCCTCACTCTTTGGGAGCTACTACTTCACTAAGCTTTGCTTTCCACTTCCTCTCACTGACTTCCCCCCTCTCACCAGCCTGCCTGAGCCCTAGGTGAGTGGCCCTATTCCAGCTCAGCAGCCCACTGGTGTGTCTGACAGGGTGTGGTGTAAGGTGTGATTGGGATTTTGGATGCTGATGGAGGCAGTACTATAGGTTGGGAACCCAGAACCAGGGGGGGGGGTTAAGTCCTGCACTAGAGATAAAGAGCGTCCATTACCCTGTGACGCTCTGACTAGTCCAGGGGCGTCGTCACAGGTACACATGAATTGGCCAATTTGTGCACTAAGTATCTTCATTTTTCTAGCGTATATTCCAAAAGACAGGATTTGTGTAATTCACACAAACTATACATAAATAATTGATAAATACGTAATAGAGATAGTGGTAGAGCAGTGTGATCCTGCAGTCATGCTCTCATCTGTCTTTCTCATACTTTTCAATTTCGTTCCGAATATATATTTAGGCCACGTTCACACATTGAGTATTTGGAAATATTTTTACTTCAGTATATGTAAGTCAAAACCAGGAATGGGACAATCAGAGGAAAAATATAATAGGAACACAAACTGTTTACCCACTCCTGGTTCAACCTACAAATACTGAGGTAAAAAACACCCTAAAAAATACTGAACATGGGCACAGTGTCTTATAGAAACACGAGCACCATTTCTACATTTTTCACCCACTCTTGATTTTTGTCTTACAAATACTGAGGTAAGATACTGACCAAATACTAAACATTTGAATGTGACCCAACAAAAAGCAGTACACCGAATTGTGGGAACATGACTGCAGTATCAGGTTACTCAGATTATTTGTTGTCTGTGAAGATGTCTAGGCCTGTCTAAAAATTGAAGACAGGAAATATAGTTACATTAAAACTATAAAAACCGAGGTGGTAAGGTGTAAAATTTTGCAGGTATATCTGTTGTAGGCACTGTATCACTGTTACCATTTTTTATATAACTCAACGGTACATGAGAAAGTAAGAAACTTTATATAATAATAATAATAATAGTATTTATTCACTTATATAGCGCTATTGATTCCACAGCGCTTTACATACATTGGCAACATTGTCCCCATTGAGGCTCACAATCTAAGTTCCCTATCAGTATGTTTTTGTAATATATCTTATTAGACAAATCTACTCCCATCTGATCATGCAGGAGAATAATCGGAGAAAGTCCAGCTCACCTGTTCTTTTTCTGGAGACCAGGAATTCTGACCGTGAACGGACCAAAAAGGAGGAAGCCAAAGCTCCAAGATCATCAGATGAATGAAAAAGGGTATAGTCCAGCAATCAAGTCGACCAATTTTTTCTTTAAAAATATATAAATTTATTTGGTCATAAATAAAACTTCATTATGTCTGGCAGACATCAATTCGACTTGATTGCTGGACTATACCCTTTTCTCCCATCTGATCAGTTATTCTTAAAATTCTCAGTTGACTACTGCTAAAACAGTCTTCAGTGAACACAAACTTCCCCATTACTGAGATAGGAGATGACAGTTGGTGCTTAAAAAGTTGTATGGAGAAATGGTGTTTTCAGTAGAACTTGCAGCGGAAGGTCGGTGTCTGCCTCTTCTTTCCCATGCGCTCCATAGACTTTTAAAGACTCCAGCTGTCATTTCACATTGCATTGATGTGAAAAACTGTCTTCACTAAATACAGATTTTACTCAAGAATTGAGAATAAATGATGAGTCAGAAATGAAAAAGAGTGTTTCTCTGATAACATATATTACAAAATTGTTTTTTTTTATGTGTATTATTGATTTATCAAATAAATTTTAAGGACATAAACTGTTAACAATTCTAACAATTCTTCTCACTGATACCAAGGGCATGCACTTTGTACTGACACTGAACTATCTAAATTGCAAAACCTGACTTAAAAAGTCAACTTGGGAGAATGTAATTGAAACATCCCCTGGGCATGTACTGCTTCCTAAGCGATGTCATAGACAAGAAGAGCAAGAAAGCCGTGATTACCGCCTTTACAATGTGACCTTATGGTTTTTTGCCTCCAAGAACATAGTGGTTTGATGGCCCGAAACAGCTTAGCAGTGTCAGGTGGCTTACCGCACACACTGGCGTGGGAATATTCTTGTTCTTTTCATTTCACTAATATCCTGCGCTTGTTTTTGTCGGGAAATATTTGTTATTTTCATTTCCCTCTATTTTTTCTAGACAATTTCCAGGACCAGATGAAGAGGGAGTTGGCATACAGAGAAGAGATGGTCCAGCAGCTGCAGATTGTCAGAGGTAAGTTCCCCCGCAGTTCTGCCGTCGTCTGACGCTGCTTCCAATCAGCTCAGTCGCCTAGGTTTAAACGCAAGGTAATTTAACAATTATTTTTTCTTATTTAATATCCTCTGATTAGCCTGAACATCGCAAACAAGCCTCGCTCGGGCCTTGCAGGCACCATTACCAAACAGTGATTGAACTCCTCTGCACACTAATTTGCATGGGTTTCTAAATTAAAAATCGAGGCGTAAAATTACCTGCGTGTTAATGCCTGCGATTGTGTTTAATTCCACTCGTATCCATCTGCCTCCCAGCACAAAATCACAGGCAGTGTCCTTACTGTAACTCACTTCTAACAAAGTGCGATGCTTTTAACCCAGTCTTGTCTACGCCAGATACAGCGCTGAACACCTACATGTCTGCATTCTGTGTTATTTTATGTGTATTATACCTTCATGTTATATAGTGAACATGGATATTTGTCTACCGTGTTTCTCCAAAAATAAGACAGGGTCTTATATTAATTTTTGCTCCAAAAGATGTGTTAAAGCTTGTTTTCAGGTGATGTCTTATTTTTCTATGAGCAATAATCTAGTTCAGTGGGGTGACTAGCAGGACTACCCATTCCATGTATGAGAACCTTTCGGCATTCATTGGGTCTTTTGAGTATGATTCTTTTTGGGGTGTCAGTTTTCCTTGGTTAAGGGTCTATATGTCCTGCTGCATTCTATTGTCAATTGTTTTAACCTTTTTACATGTACAGATGCCTGGATACTATTTAAATTGATTTTTTTTAATGAACTATAATTAGGGCTTATTTTTAAAGTAGGGCTTATATTTCAAGCATCCTCAAAAATCATGAATAATCATGCTAAAGCTTATTTTCAGGGTAGGTCTTATTTTCAGGAATACAGGGTAATTGTACTATGGAGAAGGACATCAATATGGTGTATATATTTTATGATATATATAGAGATATATTGTTGATGCCAGAATTGTTAAAAATTGAGGACACTGATTTAGTGGCACCAATCAGGCTGGAGGATGTGTATATGAAGAGTGTGTCCTTACCGGCAAGGAATGGGTTGAGTTTTTGGAGAAGAGCCTGTCATTGAGCATGAGAAGCTAAAGTCTCTGTTCTTTCCCCAGACACCTTGTGTAATGAACTGGATCAAGAGAGGAAAGCGCGCTATGCCATCCAGCAGAAATTAAAAGGTATTAGCAAAGGATACCAGGAAAGTGTGTCACAGAGCAATTTCAACTGCATAAAAACTGTGAATACAGAGCAAGAGCGGCTGCACGTTTTCTGAACATATATATGTACATTAGGAGCATACATAATAGAGACAGTGCAATGGGAGAAGTATGGAGGGGTGCACATGTCGTGGAAGCAATGGGGAGGATGAGCTCAGCGTGGTCTGTGCCACTATCCTACAGAACTGGACTGGGCTATTGAAACATTAGCAGAGAAGTGAAAAATATCCCAAAATATTGTTTTATAATAAAATAAAAGAAAAAGGAAAGTGCTCCCTGTGTGTGATGCGTGGCTAACAGGTGAATAAAAATGGTTGGGTAAAATACCCGCTCACCTATTCACGTTGTGATGAACAGGCACAACGCTGAGTAAAAGCCTGATAGTGTCCACCTGCTTAACGCTCAGAGATCTAGTAGGTTCTCCTCACCTCTGTTCAGTAATACTCCAGATTTTCGGCCCCCAGTCCTGTACCTCTCTGTGTGTGACAAACGATTCGAGTGGTAGAACCGATCTGAGTGGGAGAACGATACATTCTCCCACTCAAGACCAGATCAAAACCAGGGACATCAACAGAGGGGCAGAATAGAATAAGAGGTGTCTCACTGATTGTGTATATCACCTCCACAAAGAAGCGGTCTCAGCTCCTCACTTGCTTTCTGCAAGTTAAGGTGGTGTCACACATAGTGACGACGACAACGACGTCGCTGCTAAGTCACCATTTTCTGTGACGTAGCAGCGACGTCCCGTCGCTGTCGCTGTGTGTGACATCCAGTAACGACCTGGCCCTTGCTGTGAGGTTGCCGGTCGTCGCTGAATGTCCTGCTTCATTTTTTGGACATTGCTCTCCCGCTGTGAAGCACACATACGAAATGAAGCGAGCAGGGAGCAGGAGCCGGCTTCTGGCAGCCTGCAGTAAGCTGTAACCACGGTAAACATCGGGTAACCAAGAAGCCCTTTCCTTGGTTACCCGATATTTTCCTTAGTTACTAGCGTCCCAGTGCCGGCTCCCTGCTCCCTGCACACGTAGCTGGAGTACACATCGGGTAATTAACCCGATGTGTACTCTGGCTAGGAGTGCAGGGAACAGGGAGGCGGCACTGGCAGTAACTAATGTAAATATCGGGTAACCAAGAGAAGTGCTTTCCTTGGTTACCGATATTTACCTTAGTTACGCTTCCACGCTTCGCTGCTGGCTGGGGGCTGGTCACTGGTCACTGGTCACTGGTGAGATCTGCCTGTTTGACAGCTCACCAGCGACCATGTAACGACGCAGCAGCGATCCTGATAAGGTCAGATCGCTGGTCGTGATCGCTGCTGCGTCGCTATGTGTGACACCACCTTTATGGACAACCGCTCCTTCCACCCGGTAATTGCCGGACAGTTCACACACCTGGCCACTGATGCAAGACCGCCCGCTCCACCCAATATTGGGAGCTAAATGAATACACAAAGGTCAGAGAAAAATGGTCTCCAAATCCTGTGCTGCAGATCAGGAGAAAACTAGAAAAATTCATAAAAAATAAAAGTTATTTATTAGAACACTAGAAAACATATAACAGCACTACGCGTTACGGGGGCGATCCGCCTTCTTCCTTGTGTGCATCTCATAAAAAATAGGTCTCCAAGTCTTGCGCTGCAGGTCAGGAGTAAACCAGAAAAATTTCAGAAAGAAATGGGTCTCCAATAGGGATGATTGAATACCATAAATATCCAACTTCGCGAATATCCGACGAATAGGTCGCCGCTATGCGAACATTCAATGTGCAATGTAAGTCTATGGGAAGCCCGAATAATTGTTATTCGGGTTTCCCATAGACTTAGATTGCGCATAAAATATTCTTGAATAGTCGAATAGCGGCGACCTATTCGGCGAATAATCATGAAGTCGGATATTTGTGGTATTTGATCATCCGTAGTCTCCAATTCACCAGAAAAACGTCAGAAAGAAATGGGTCTCCAAGTCTTGCGCTGCACCTGAGAAAGGAGATGGACCGCCCCCGTAATGTGTAGTGCTGTTATATATTTTCTAGTGTTCAAATAAATATATTATTAATAAATAATAATAATAAAAATATTATTGATGACTTTTTCTGGTTTACTCCTGACCTGCAGCACAAGACTTGGAGACCCATTTTTTTCTGACCTTTGTGTGTTTTGTAATAAGAGGAATAGAAGTGGTATTGTGGGGGTGCAAGGTCTTTCTGCCCTACGATAATGGGGAATGAAAATATGAAACATCACCAGATGGGAGACCCTTTTGGTGACCAACTCGCCACCGTGTTGGCTACTGATTGGTTACAGGTCTGATATCTATACATTAGAAAAGTGTACATTTTAATGCAAAAGGGACACTTTGGACACATGTGTTTACTGTTCATGGTCCAGTGCATGCTGACATTTTTTATATACATATTTTTTTTTTAAGATGCCGATACCAAGACGTTGCACAGAGAACTGTTCCTTCAGTCTTCTAATCCAGCACCTCTTAGCTATATCTGGGCTCCAAGGAAATTGATGTACCCTCCAGCTCCCTGAGAGAAACACCGGAAATAGTTTCTGTACAAATGAAGCCATTCGCTGTCTCCAGTGGAAAGAAAGCACAAGCGTGACCGACCATATCAGAGTGTCCCCTCGGAACAATAGGCGAACTTGTATATATTGTAAAATGAGCAACAGGATGTCTGTGCACTGAGGAATCTGAGCCAGGAGTGATCCGCAGATCGACTGTGTAATATAAGGCTTTTGTGAATAACCAACAACTATATATAATATAAATATATATAAATATATATATAAACAACTCTTGCAAAAAAAGTCCAATGTATTATTGTTTTACGATTTATTTCCTATTCTGTATGTTTCCACTAAACCTCAGTAGAACCAATGGGGGTGTCCGTCTGGCACCAGAAGTGTTACACTAGGGGTCATTGGTGGTAGAGTGGCCACGTGCAATGGATATCTATGTACTGTGATTCTTATTAAAGCAGTATTTTTTTAAGTTATTTGAATTATTTTCTATATTTGATTGATTTTACCCATCTTTTGTATTTTGGATGATGTAATAACAGCACTTTAAGGAGAAATCCGCCAACTTGTGTACAAAAAAAAAAAAATCAGTTTGTTCTAAAGGTTAAAAAAAATCTGTACAAGTGAATTTTGTTCTTAAATAAATCAAATTTGCAGCATATTTTGGATTTGTACATCAGCAGTCACAGGAGACGTTTCTTTGTAGTAGGAAGATTGTGCCAGGAAGATTTTTCTTAATGTTCTATGTATATTACATATTGTAGAACATACAGTGGATGTACACCCCCCCATTAAAATGGAAAGTTTTTGTTATGTAAAAAAAAAAACCCAAACATACAAATAATAATTTTATAACTTCTACCTTTAATGTCACCCATAATCTGTACAAGTCAAGCGAAAAATAAATATTTTCGAGTGGAAAAAGAAAAATAAAGAACTAAAATAATGTGGTTGTATAAATATGCACACCCTTAAACTAATATTTTGTTGAAGAACCCTAGGAATTTATGTCAGCATTCAGTCTTTCAATAGCACTGCACATATAGGATTGGCAATCTTTGCCCACTCTTCCTTGCAGTAGCCCTCCAAATCTCTCAGGTTGCAAGGGCATCCCCTGTGTACAGCGCCCTCTTCAGATCACCCACAGATTTTCAATTGGATTAATGTCTGGGTTCTGGCTAGGCCCTTCTAAAAATCTTTACCTTCTGTTGATTTGCAAACATGCTTAGGGTGGTTGTCTTGCTGAAAGGTGAAATTCCTCTTCAGCTTTTTAGCAGAGACCTGAAGGTTTGGTTACAAAATTGTCTCATATTTGGATGTGCATAATTCCCTCTACCTTGACTAAAGCTCCAGTTCTAGCTTCCAAAAAACAGCTCCAAAGCATTATGCTGCCTCCACCATGCTTCACTGTGGGTGTACTGTTCTGTTGGTGATAAGCAGTTTTGGCTGTGCACCAACTTACCTTTTGGAATTTCGGCCAGAATTTGACCTTAGGCTCGTCAGACCATAACACTCTTTCCCATGTGCTTTTGGCAGACTAGATGTAGGTTTTGGCAAAGTATAGTTAGGATAGGATATAAGAAAAGAGTTCTATCTTGCCACACTACTCCATAGGCCAGAAAAATGAAGAATATGGAAGATTGCTGTCACATGTAGTACTTGCCAGAAATTCCTGCAGCTCCCTTAATGTTGCTGTATGCCTCTGGGAAACTTCCTAGACCAAATTTCTCCTTGTTTTTTTTCATCTAAATTTGAGGGACATCCAGTTCTAGGTAATGACACTTTTGTGGCAAATTTAAGCTACTTCTCTACAGTGTTCCATGGTAAATCTAATACGGTTTTTTGTACCTTTCTCCTGACTGATAACGTTTAACAGTGAGATCCCTTTACTGTGTTGTAAGCTGTTTATAGATCATGGGCTTGAGGCATCCAAGCTTATATGCCAGTATTGTGGTGTAAAAATCTTTCAAAAGTCTCAAAATTTTGATGGAAATGGAGGCTGTGCTAAAAATTACTTTTGGTGTTTTCACACCATTTTTGCCCAGTTCCAACAAAGCAGGGACTGGAGTAGGATTTTTGTCGAAGTGCACACTCATCCGGCGCTCTTGATTCATTAATCAGGAAAGTTTTACTCCAGCACGGCTCCTCATCAAGACTGGCATAAACAAGAAAATGTCAGGAAAATTCTACTAGAACCGCTAACCTTTATGTGAAGTTAATCAGAATCACTATGAATGATGGTAACTGTGTACTCACTATTATGTATTATGAGTTTAAGAGTTTGTTCACGCTGGTGATGATTCTCACATGCGAGCGAATCGGATTGATAATGGTAATGACACTTTGCTCACGCTCTGATCAGCCGAATGTCATTCACTGTTCTCCAATACTCTCGCATGCACGCATTGGAGCAGTGGTTCGGAGAAGATGTAGAACTTAATTACTCCATCTCCTCCATTGTCCATGTCGTTGTATATCAAACTTCAGTCAGATGACATCTGAGTGCAGTTCGATGATTTGCACGCACCCATAGATTTGTATGGGAGTGCGTGAGCCGAGATACGCTGTGAATCGCAGCATGCAGCAATTTTTTTCTCATGCCAAATTGCCATGAAAAAAAAGCGCTGGTTGGCACTGCTGTATAGTATAACATTGGAGCGAGTTTTCTCCAATAAAACATCGGATAGCTCTCATCCGTGTTATACGCCAGTGTGAGCGAGCCCTAAGGCCATGTGCGCACTAGAAATTGACTTTTTCTTAAGGAAAATCCTGTCCCACTGAAAGAATCTCGCACCTGCGGTAAAAAAACTCAACGAAATCCGCATGCAGTTTTACCGCGGTTTAGTGCGGTTTTGTTGCGTATTTGCTTCGGTTTTTCCGCAGGTTGGTCCCTGCGGATTTTTACCATTATCTATGGCAAAAACCGCAGGTACCTGCGTAAAATAAGTGACATGCTCATTAATTCTGCAGCGGAAAATCCGCGGGTATAAAAAAAACGCAGTGTTTTATACCCATAGGTTTTGCTGGGGAATGACTGCAGAAATGTTAGACACATTTTCTGCAGCAAATCCGCCGCAAATCCATGGTAAAATCCGCTGTCAGTCCACTGCGTGCGCAGATAGCCTGAATGTGATTGGCTAAAGGGTACTTTACACGCTGTGATATCGGTACCGATATCGCTATCGAGCGTACCCGCCTCCGTCGGTTGTTCGCCACGGGCAAATCGCTGCCCGTGGCGCACAACATCGCTAACACCCGTCACACGGACTTACCTTCCCTGCGGTGTCGGTCTGGCCGGCGATCCGCCTTCTTTCTAAGGGTGCGGTTCGTGCGGCATCACAGCGACGTCACACGGCAGCCGTGAAATAGCAGAGGAGGGGCGGAGATGAGCGGCCGGAACATGCCGCCCACCTCCTTCCTTCCTCATTGCCGGTGGACGCAGGTAAGGAGATGTTCGTCGTTCCTGTGGTGTCACACATAGCGATGTGTGATGCCGCAGGAACGACGAACAACATCGTACCTGCAGCAGCAACGATATTTTGAAAAGGAGCGATGTGTTAACGAGCAACGATTTTTCACGTTTTTGCGCTCGTTGATCGTCGCTCTTTGGTGTCACAAGCTGCGATGTCGCTAACGGCGCCGGATGTGCGTCATTAACGACGTGAGCCCGTCGATATATCGTTAGCGATGTCACAGCGTGTAAAGCACCCTTAACTCTGAACACAACAACATCCCGATTATCAGAGAGTGTTCCCACTTATGCAACCACATTATTTTATTTTTGTTATTTTTCCCCTCAAAATGATTTCAAATTCTTTCTCAATGGATTTGTACAACTTATGGGTGTCATTAAAAGTAGAAAAAGTGCTGAAATTATTATTTGTGGTGTGATTTCTTTTACATGACAAAAACCTGGCATTTTAACAAGCGTGTGTAGACTTTTTATATCCACTGTAGATCTCGGAACATTCCTATTCAAGTAGTTATAGCTTCAAGGTTGGTGGTTGTGAGCACTGTCATGCAGGAGAAATCCCTCAAGAAGCATCTTTATTTTAAGGTTTCTGATGGACTTCGAAGTCCAATCCGCATTACTCAGTAGGTAATAGCATTTGGTCATGAAAATCCATTTAAGAACTGATCACATTTATAGCAGTTGTATGGTACAGTTCATATGCCAAAACGAGAAGTGGATTCAAAAGGAAGGACTTAGGGTACGTCCCCACGATCCAGACATGCTGCGTCCTGGACGCAGTGCGTCTTCACGTACGGGGCCGTGAGTTTTGTCTGCAGGAGATGGCAGCTGTCCGTGCCCATGATCAGGGTTCGGTCTGCTGCGGACTTTAGCTCTATGCTGCTTTCAGAGAATACGCAGCATAAATTGACATGCTGCGGCTCGGGATTCCACGCTACAGGTCATTTTACACAGTGCCAGGAGATTTCTATAAATCCCATCCATTGTACTTGTACTGTACAACGCAGCCTTTTGGACACAGTGAAAACATTTTGATTCCAATACGCTGCAAACCCTGATTGTGTGCACTTGCTCTGATACTTCTTGTTTCTTCTTAGGCTATGTGCGCACATTGCGTCGTGTCCATGCTGTAAATTCTGCAGTGATTTGGTAGTGCATGTGTGTGTCGCCCAGGGATAGGGGGTACTCAGAACCGGGCCAATAGGGTCGCTTTTAGAGGTATCACGGTGGCGTGTCCCGGTCGATTCTTTCTGTGACTACCTGGTTTTGCCAGGACGTCACATATGCGCTTCAAATCACTGCAGAAACACTGTGTAATGGATGCAGTGTGCCTGCAGAAAAGATGCAGAATTCTTGTGCTCGGGATGCTGCCTCTCCTATAGACAGAGTGGGAGCAGCATCCAAAGCGCACGAAAGAAGTGACCTGTTGCATTTTTGAACGCAGATATTTTGTCAAATTTTTGACTCTGAAAATTCTGCGTTCAAAAAAGCAATGTGCAAATGGATTATGCACAATCTTCATAGATTGTGCAGGGGACGCAGGACGCATGCATTTACTCTGCAGTGCTAGATGCAGCTGTGAGGTAAATCCGGAGATATGACGATAAATCATGATATTCAAGTATGTCAGGAAGCCCTCTCCTGGTGTCACCCCCCCTTTCCTTCACACAACTGGTTTAGCAACAAATCCCATGGCCATGTCCTGTGATATGGAAATTAGGTGGCTTTAGGACAATGGACACAGGATGACTCCCTGCCGTCACCCTGTAGTAGGAGCTGCTAGCTAGTTAGCAAGGCTATGGAAATAGCCAGACAGAACGACTCCAGTAAAAAATGGTTCATATCTCGCAAGCCATATTTCCGATAAATATGGCAACCATAAAAATGGTGTCTCCGCATGTGGACGATGCCGGCACCCCCTTTTTATGGGAGCAGGACATTGGGAAATGCCCCAGGCGTGATATCAGCCAATGGGGAACTGGCAGACAGGTCATGAGTCCCCTCGTTCTGTAGCTAAATTCATAACTGTCACAATGAGAGCATTGGCGTCTGCCTACGACGCTCCCAGGCAAAGTTATGGCCAATATCCCCTTTGCTGGATAATTCTGATCCATGCAGGGGGAGTGGCAGTGCTTCCCTGTGAGGTCACTAAGGTAGGAGGGGACCTGGATTGCCCAGGTTGATAACCCTACTTCGGCCATTTTCCAGGGTTCTTCTGCTCGGGGGCCTGGTTGGGAAAGACCTGTGAGGGAGTTCCTGGAAACCTGGTCTACAGCGCCCCCCTGTGGCCAGACGCAACAAGGTAACTGCTGGAACTGTGTATGCCTGTTTGTAACCCATGCTTTGATTGTAACTGTACTCTGACATATGTATATTCTGTAGATTCCCTATTGTATATATTGTAGTTTCTAGTGTGCTTTAGGCTGATTAAATTATATAATTAATCTTGGGCTGTTCTGTTATCTCGATCTTGAATCCCACGTCTGTGTGTTCGGCTAATAGTTACCGTAAATCGGTTGGTGGCAGCGAATTGTGCCAAGGATTATTGTGGGGAGGCCAGTGAGATTCGGGGAGATTTTATATATTCCGCCCGCGGAGGTCGGGGGAATATATACCTTACTCTCACCGGGGACCCTTCAATAATCGGCATAAGTAGTATAGCGGCCTCCTTGCTTATGGTCGGGCAATTCCATAATTGGCCTGACTATAAGAGGGGCGCTAGAGAGCGCGTCACGTGCTCTGTCGGTCGGTCGGGAGGTATAAAGGAGGGGTGACCCCACTTGTTACCCCCCGATTGTGACGTACTGGTAGCCAGCGCGGGGGATTTCTGAGTGACCCCCCGGTGGTTTGTGACATATTGGTGGCATAGCGGTGGGATCGAGATAATAGTGTGTGTGAGTGTGAGACCCATACTCCCAGACACTAAAGACTGCCTGCAGCAGCTGTGGCTGCTGGGGTCTTCAGACTAGCTCAACACTAGAGTGTCAGAGTGCAGATACTGTAAGGTGTGTGGAGGCATCAGGTGTCAGTTCTGTGTCAGTGACCAAAAGTCTGCAAGAATGGCTGATGGCACCAGGAGCAGAGCTATGCAACTGGCCAATGCTAAGGCAGGAGCCGAAGAGAGGGAGGACGGTGCTGTGGACAGCAATGAGGAGGTTGCCCACGAGTCCTCCAGGAGCTCGACGCCAGAAAACCGTTCTGCCGAGGACATTGCGCAACCTGGCACTGCTGGACAAGATGAGGAGCAGCTCACCCAAGGTTCCTCAACGAGCCAGATGCCAGCCCTCCGCTCTGAAAGGGACAGTGAATCGCCTAGCTCTGCAGCGTGCCGCAGATCACCACGTGCCATTCCACCGAGCCTGGGAGGCTCGGATAGCCTTCTTCAAATGGCTATGGCCCTTCTCCAGGCTGGAGACCAGAAGGGCTACAAGGAACTCCTGGCAGAGCGCAGGGCAGAGCGGCACGCAGAGCGTGAGGCTGCGGAGCGATAGCGGCAGGCAGCGCGTGAAGAGCGAGAGCGAGAGCGACAGGCAGACCGTGACTACCAGCTGCAGCTAGCTCAGCTCCGGCCCTCATCAGCCACATGTGACCTTCAAAACACCAAACTTCCAAAGGTCCGTGTTGAGGACTTCCCAGTGCTGGAGAAGGATGGAGACTTGGACTCTTTCCTGACTGCTTTTGAACGGACTTGCTTGCAGCACCATCTGAACAAGGACCAGTGGGCCAAATACCTGACCCCCCGTTTAAGGGGTAAGGCCCTGGATGTCCTTGGGGACTTGCCTGCTGAGGCAGATCAGGGCTACGACACCATCAAGCGGGCCCTGATCCAACAGTACAACCTCACTCCAGAGTCCTACCGCAAGAAGTTCCGGAGCCTACAGAAGGGACCAAAGGACTCCTGGGCTGACCACCGGCGGGCACTTGCCCGAGCTGCCGACCACTGGACCCAAGGCCTGCAGCTTTCCACCGGACCGGAGATCCTGGACTTGTTCATCACGGAGCAACTCTTGTGGAACTGCCCTGAGGATCTCCGCCAGTTCATCCGAGACCAGAAGCCAAAGGGGTCCACGGCTACAGCTGCCCTTGCCGATGACTACACCAACAACCGGGCCCCTGAGGCCAGGAGAGCGGCCACCAGCAGCACCTGGAGAGGGGGTAAGATGAATTCTGCGACTGCCCCACCTGCCCCTAGACTGCAGGGGGTGTCCCCCTCAACTCCCCTCTCCAGGCCCGTGGCAGAACCAAGACGGTGCCACCAGTGCAACCTACCTGGACACTTCAAGGCCATGTGCCCTCAGCGTCCCAAGGCCCCAGCTCCGTCCCCGTCCCAAGGGCCGCCCAAGGTGTATTGTGTGGGTGGGGGTGGTGGTAGGTCCCTGGACAGCTTCCAACCTGTCACCGTCGGCCGGTCTGTGACCATAGGACTGCGAGACAGCGCCTCGGAGGTGACTCTGGTGCGGCCTGAGATGGTGTCCCCCCAAGACTTGATCCCTGGAAAAACCCTCGCTGTCTCCGGGATTGGAGGCACTGACCCGGCGCTGCCTGTTGCTGACATTTATGTGGACTGGGGCGCAGGGCGAGGGGTGAGGGAGGTGGGGGTAACTGATCGGATCCCTGCAAATGTGCTACTTGGGACAGATTTGGGGCAGATAACCTCCCAGTTTGGGCCCCCCCCAAGGGCTGAACCTTCAGCCCGTACTGACATGACTCCTAACAATGTTAATGTGTTATCTATGAATGATGTAAGCGAGGAGGGAGTGAACTCTGATATTTCTGCTTGCATAGACACCAAAGACACACACTCAGCTGCAGCTGTGACAGGGGAGGGGGTCAGAGAAAGGTGTGACAATGCCTCTACAAGTAACCAGCCTGTGAGCTGGGATCTGTTGCCCTCTGCAGGGATAAGCAGAGAGCAGGGTGCTGCAGGGGGAGGACCAGTGTGTGGGGTGGGGGCTACCACAGCAAATGTGGGGTCCCCAGAGATTTCACAGCGGGGTTCTGTTGCTGCAGGAGGGGAACAGGCAGGTGAGATTGGGGCCGGTCCAGGAGCGGAAGTGCTCCCAGGTAAGATCTCGGTGCATGGTTCCCCCACAACCGGGGTGTCAGGAAGCCAGGTAGGTCTGCCTGAACCGGCGACTTGGTCAGGAACGGAGGAGGAGCAGGCACGACCCACGGTCGCAGCGGCCGTGGCCGCTGTCACCCGCAGTGGGAGTGCTGGAAGCCAAGGGGCCTCCCGGAGGTCCGATAGCTCTTCCCCTTCTGACCAAGTGGCAGCCGAGTCAGGTGGAGGCCAGGACACAGGTCCCGGGGTACTGACCGAAGATGTGACAGTCTCGTCGATTCTGGCCACATCTAGTCAGGGGTTTCAGGCAGCGTTAGAAGCTGACGACAGCCTGAAAGCTCTAAAGGAGCAGGCGGCACAGCCTCCCTCGGACTCGGACCCGGAGCGAGTGGTCTGGGACCAAGGACGGCTGTACCGGGCCACGGTCCAGCAGGGTTCACCGGAGGCGTGGCCCAGGGACCGACAGTTAGTGGTACCCTATCCGTTCCGGACGGAGTTGTTGCGGATCGCACATGAGATTCCGATGGCCGGACACCTAGGGATCGCTAAGACCAAGGCCAGGTTGAACCAGCATTTCTACTGGCCAAAAATGGGTGCCGATGTGGCTGCCTACTGCCGTTCGTGTGAAACCTGTCAGAGAGTGGGGAAGGCGGGGCCACGCCCCAAAGCCCCACTAGTATCTCTGCCAATCATCGATGAGCCTTTCAGGAGGGTGGCTGTGGATCTGGTCGGCCCGCTGGCCATCCCCAGCAGCTCCGGGAAACGCTTCATACTGACGGTAGTGGACTATGCCACCCGGTACCCAGAAGCAGTGGCCTTGTCGTCCATTCGGGCTGACAAGGTGGCCACCGCATTGCTGGAGATTTTCTCCCGAGTGGGTTTTCCCCAGGAAATGCTCACTGACCGGGGGACCCAATTCATGTCCCAGCTGATGGAGGCCCTCTGTAAGCAAGTCCAGGTGCGACATCTGGTGGCCAGCCCGTACCATCCACAGACTAATGGCCTGTGCGAGCGGTTCAATGGCACCTTAAAGCAGATGCTTAAGATGTTGGTCGACTCCCATGGGCGTGACTGGGAGCGGTATCTCCCACACCTGTTATTTGCTTACCGGGAGGTTCCACAGGCCTCAACAGGATTCTCACCGTTTGAGCTCCTGTACGGGCGACGTGTGCGGGGCCCCCTGGCTCTGGTGAAAGAGGCTTGGGAAGGGGATTTGGCCACCCCTGGAGTGTCGGTTATCGAGTATGTCATGCGCTTCCGGGACAAAATGCAGGCCTTGACGCAACTGGTACACGACAATATGGCTCAAGCCCAGGCCGATCAGAAGCGTTGGTACGACCAGAACGCTTGTGAGAGGACCTACCAAGTGGGTCAAAAGGTGTGGGTACTGGTCCCCGTACCACAGGACAAGCTTCAGGCAGCCTGGGAAGGCCCATACCTCGTGTACCAGCAGCTCAACCCTGTAACGTACCTGGTCACCCTGGACCCTGCCCGTGGAAGGCGGAAGCCCTTCCATGTGAACATGATGAAGGCACATCATGAGCGGGAGGCATGTGCGCTCCCCGTGTGCAACCTGCCCGAGGAGGGAGAAGCGGAAACCCTCTTGGATATGCTAGCCCAGGTTAGGGCAGGCGGATCCATTGAGGATGTGGAGGTTGGCCACCAGCTCTTGGAGGACCAACGGTCCCAGCTGTGGGCCACCCTACACCCCTTCCGGGGGTTGTTTACCAACCAGCCCGGAAGGACTGACTTGGCTGTCCATCACGTGGACACTGGGGATCATCCCCCGATCCGGCGTTCAGCATATCGGGTCTCCCTGGAGGTGCAGCAACACATGCGCCAGGAGATTGACGAGATGCTGAAGCTGGGGGTGATCCAGGCATCCAACAGCGCTTGGGCCTCGCCTGTAGTCCTCGTCCCTAAGAAGGACCGAACCACTCGGTTCTGCGTGGACTACAGGGGGCTCAATGCTGTCACGGTCGCCGATGCGTACCCAATGCCACGCATCGATGACCTGCTCGATCAGTTGGCCGGGGCTCAGTACCTGACCATCATGGATCTGAGCCGGGGATATTGGCAGATCCCCCTGACTCGCAAGGCCAGGGAACGCTCTGCCTTTATTACCCCATTTGGACTATACGAGTCCACGGTGATGCCATTCGGGATGAGGAATGCCCCTGCCACTTTCCAGCGGATGGTCAGCACCCTGCTCAAGGGACTTGAAGGGTACGCGGCCGCGTACCTAGATGACATTGCCGTCTTCAGTCCCACCTGGGAGGACCACCTAGAGCATCTAGCACAGGTGCTCCGGCGGATCCACCGGGCAGGTTTGACCATCAAGCCGGGAAAGTGTCAGCTGGCCATGAGCGAGGTCCAGTACCTCGGTCACCGGGTAGGCGGGGGAACACTGAAGCCCGAGCCTGAGAAAGTGGAGGCCATCGCATCCTGGCCCACCCCCAGGACCAAGAAGCAGGTGATGTCCTTCTTGGGGACCGCTGGGTACTATAGGAGGTTTGTTCCATGCTATAGTAGCCTGGCAAAGCCCTTGACGGACCTCACCAAGAAGAAGCTGCCCTCTGCAGTCGATTGGACAATGGACTGCGAGACAGCCTTCCGGGCCCTAAAGGACGCCCTGTCCAGCCCGCCCGTGCTACAGGCAGCCGACTTCACGCGGCCGTTTGTAGTACAGACCGACGCCAGTGACTTCGGCCTCGGTGCGGTGCTCAGCCAGGTGGACTCTGTGAGCCAAGAGCACCCAGTCTTGTACCTGAGCAGGAAGCTGTTACCAAGGGAAGTTGCCTATTCCACGATGGAGAAGGAGTGCCTGGCCATAGTGTGGGCCCTGCAGCGTCTGCAACCCTATCTATACGGGCGCCACTTCATCGTGGAGACGGACCACAATCCCCTCAGCTGGTTGCACACCGTCTCTGGGACGAATGGGCGATTGTTGCGATGGAGCCTTGCGCTCCAGCAATACAACTTCACCATTCGCCACAAAAGGGGCCGTGACCACGGTAACGCAGACGGGCTGTCCCGACAAGGAGAGGTCGCGGACGGGCGCACGGGGGAACACCGGAGTGTGCTGCCCCCTAGCGCCCTCAAAAGGGGGGAGGTGTGAGGTAAATCCGGAGATATGACGATAAATCATGATATTCAAGTATGTCAGGAAGCCCTCTCCTGGTGTCACCCCCCCTTTCCTTCACACAACTGGTTTAGCAACAAATCCCATGGCCATGTCCTGTGATATGGAAATTAGGTGGCTTTAGGACAATGGACACAGGATGACTCCCTGCCGTCACCCTGTAGTAGGAGCTGCTAGCTAGTTAGCAAGGCTATGGAAATAGCCAGACAGAACGACTCCAGTAAAAAATGGTTCATATCTCGCAAGCCATATTTCCGATAAATATGGCAACCATAAAAATGGTGTCTCCGCATGTGGACGATGCCGGCACCCCCTTTTTATGGGAGCAGGACATTGGAAAATGCCCCAGGCGTGATATCAGCCAATGGGGAACTGGCAGACAGGTCATGAGTCCCCTCGTTCTGTAGCTAAATTCATAACTGTCACAATGAGAGCATTGGCGTCTGCCTACGACGCTCCCAGGCAAAGTTATGGCCAATATCCCCTTTGCTGGATAATTCTGATCCATGCAGGGGGAGTGGCAGTGCTTCCCTGTGAGGTCACTAAGGTAGGAGGGGACCTGGATTGCCCAGGTTGATAACCCTACTTCGGCCATTTTCCAGGGTTCTTCTGCTCGGGGGCCTGGTTGGGAAAGACCTGTGAGGGAGTTCCTGGAAACCTGGTCTACAGCGCCCCCCTGTGGCCAGACGCAACAAGGTAACTGCTGGAACTGTGTATGCCTGTTTGTAACCCATGCTTTGATTGTAACTGTACTCTGACATATGTATATTCTGTAGATTCCCTATTGTATATATTGTAGTTTCTAGTGTGCTTTAGGCTGATTAAATTATATAATTAATCTTGGGCTGTTCTGTTATCTCGATCTTGAATCCCACGTCTGTGTGTTCGGCTAATAGTTACCGTAAATCGGTTGGTGGCAGCGAATTGTGCCAAGGATTATTGTGGGGAGGCCAGTGAGATTCGGGGAGATTTTATATATTCCGCCCGCGGAGGTCGGGGGAATATATACCTTACTCTCACCGGGGACCCTTCAATAATTGGCATAAGTAGTATAGCGGCCTCCTTGCTTATGGTCGGGCAATTCCATAATTGGCCTGACTATAAGAGGGGCGCTAGAGAGCGCGTCACGTGCTCTGTCGGTCGGTCGGGAGGTATAAAGGAGGGGTGACCCCACTTGTTACCCCCCGATTGTGACGTACTGGTAGCCAGCGCGGGGGATTTCTGAGTGACCCACCGGTGGTTTGTGACAGCAGCGTAAATGCATGAAATTACGCAACGTGCGCACATAGCCTAAATATTAGTATAGACTCCAAAGCTGTGAATCCCACTTTTCAGAAAAATGTTGCTTTTCTGTGTTTTATTTTACCTCAAAATACTACAAGAAGATGTCACATGAAAGTCTAATTGCGCCACATAAAATGCTATTTTTTAGGGTATGAGGCAGGGGTTTGGTTGCGTTTTTTTTAGGAGAGGTTGTAGGGGGCTGGCTACTTTGTAAAACTTTAACAAAATCATTTGAAAAAATTACAGGTACACGTGTAATAAATGAGAAAAAATACAGTTAAAAGCACAGTTTTTTTTGCAGGCAAAGTAAAAATATGCATGTGTAAAGAAGACCTCACACTGACTACTAAAAGAACAGCTGTAACTGCTGGTGGAAATATACACTTAACCCTTTCACGACCGGCCGATTTTTCGCTTTCCGTTTTTTTTTTTCGCCATTCTTTTTCTGAGAGACGTAACTTTTTTATTTTTCAGTCAATATGGTCATGTGAGGGCTCATTTTTTGCGGAACGAGCTGTACTTTTAAATGAAACCATCAGTTTTACCATATTGTGTACTAGAAAATGGCAAAAAAATTCCAAATGCTGAAAAATTGCAAAAAAAGGGCGATAGCACTATGGTTTTTGAGATATTTTATTCACTGTGTTCACTATATGGTAAAACTGATGTGTGGGTGTGATGCCTCAGGTCAGTGCGAGTTCGTAGACACCAAACATGTATAGGTTTACTTTTATATAAGGGGTTAAAAAAAAATCGGAAGTTTGTCCGAAAAAAGTGGCGCACGTTTTACGCCATATTCCGTGACCCGTAGCGTTCTCATTTTTCGGGATCTTAGGCGCAATGACGGCTTATTTTTTGCGTCTCGAGCTGACGTTTTTAACGGTACCATTTTTGCGCAGATGCTACGTTTTGATCGCCTCTTATTGCATTTTGCGCAAAAGTTGTGGCGACAAAAAAACGTCGTTTTGGCGTTTGGAATTTTTTTGCCGCTACGCCGTTTACTGATCAGATTAATTGATTTTATATTTTGATAGATCGGGCGTTTCTGAACGCGGCGATACCAAATGTGTGTATATTTTTTATTTTTTTAACCCTTTAATTTTTAATGGGGCGAATGGGGGGTGATTTGAACTTTTAGGTTTTTTTGTTTTTTTTTAATTTTTTAAAACTTATTTTTTTACTTTTTTTTTTTATTTTACTAGTCCCCCTAGGGGGCTATTGCGATCAGCATTCCGATCGCTCTGCAGTATCTGCTGATCACAGCTGGAAGGCTGTAAACAGCAGATACGCTGTCTTTCTCTTTTGCTGTGCCCCGGGCACAGCGAAAGTGAAACCAATTCATGTGTAGTACAGGAGTCATCACATGACCCTGTACTACCATGACAACTATCGGGAGTCACGTGATCGCGTCACGTGACTTCCGGTTTCGGCGGTAAGTAAAACTTTACCGCGATTGCGCTTATAATGGCGCTGTCATGTATTGACAGCGCCATTATAAGGGGTTAATCGGCACGAGCAGATAACGATTCTGCTCGTGCCTAGCAGGCACACATCTCAGCTGTGAAAATCAGCTGAGATGTGTGCCGATCGCGGCATGCTGCCGCCGGAGGACCGCGGGCAGTAAGATTATGTCCTTTAGGACGTAATTTTACGGCCCGCGGTCGTTAAGGGGTTAAGAGGTCCGCGGTAAAACGGCACGTAGTATAATGGTTCCCGCAGTCACTGTGTGTGTGCATGCCCTAAAACTAAAGCGGGCTTTACACGCTGCGACATTGCTAGCCAATGCTAGCGATGCCGAGCGCCATAGCATCCGCCCCCATCGTACGGCCGATATGTGGTGATCGCTGCCGTAGCGACCATTATCGCTACGGCAGCATCACACGCACATACCTGTGCAGCGACGTTGCTGTGACCGGCGAATCGCCCCCTTTCTAAGGGGGCGGTTCGTTCAGCGTCACAGTGACGTCACAGCAGCGTCACTGAACTGCCGCCTAATAGAAAAGGAGGGGAGGAGATGAGCGGCCGGAACATGCCGCTCACCTTCTTCCTTCCTCCTTTTCTGGTGGACGGAGGTAAGGTGATGTTTGTCGTTCCAGCGGCGTCACATAGCGATGTGTGCTGCCGCAGGAACGACAAACAACATCGTTACTCCAGCAGCAACGATAATTGGGAATAGGGGGGAATGGCACCGATGAGCGATTTTGAACGTTTTTGCGACGATTCAAAATCGCTCATAGGTGTCACACACAACGACATCGCTAAAGCGACCGGATGTGCGTCACAAATCCATGACCCCAACAAGATCGCTTTAGCGATATCGTAGCGAGTAAAGCCACCTTAAGGGTATATTCAGATGTGTCAGATTTGTGAGATTTGTGCAGACTATCCTGCAATTGAAAATCTGTTCTTTACATACAAATGGTTTTGCTTCTGCATCACATGAATGGATTTCTGCAATCCACAATCAGATGTATGGAACAGTTGTAGAAATTTAGGATCATATCTGATGCATGTGTATATACGGTACCCTAAGGTTATGTGCGCACTTTGCGTCGTCGTAGTTGCAGTTCTAAACACATCCTCTGGCAGAAATGATTTTTGCCAAAGTTGCTTTTGACCACAGAAATGCGATAAATACGCGTGCGTATTTACCACGTTTTAGCCGCGTTTTTAGCGCTTTTTACATGCTTTTCCATTGCGTAAAGACAGATGCATTTTTATCAAAAGACACTGCTAAATAAAGTTTAAACAGTCAAACACAATGAAAAAAGGAAAAAAAAAGAAAACAAATATAATTATTTAAATCATAACGAAAATAATTATATTTAATATAATTATAGCAGTTTTATACTATTTATGGCTAAAATAGCAATAAATTAATATTTTTCATTAATTTAATTGTCGGACTGTATGTGTGTGTGTGTAAAGGGACATATCATTCCATTATTTTGATGTCATAAACGCATGTTTTCTGCAGCTAAAAAGCAGGTAAAACGCTGGAATTTTGATGTTTCTTGCTTTTTGCACCTTCTCATTGACTTCAATGTTAGCAAAACGCAGCCCAAATGGCAAAAACAATTGACATGCTGCTTCTTTGAAGCTGAGTTTTTGCACAAAAATCTGCAAATTAAACGCAGCGTTTTGAACAGCATAGTGCGCACAAGAAATCCACTTTTCCCATAGACTTTGCTTGAAAATCAAAACGCATACATTTTGGCATGAAAACGCGGCAGTTCACAACGCAGCTGAAACGCAGGTAAAAACGCAAAGTGCGCACATAGCCTAAAAGTCTTGCTACTGACAAAGCTTTATTGGCAATTAGACTTTAGCAAACAGCTGGAGAGCCTCGGATGGCTGACTGCTGCCTTAATCAGTGACGGATCCCGGAAGAACAACTCAAGAAATGATTATGCCCTTGTAGATAGTAAGTTGGTTGCTATTATGTGTACCGTATGGGGACACAATGTTGGCACTATATCGTTGTGCTATTTGTTATCTTTATGCAACATTTTTTATGAATTTTTAGCAATATTTGAGCTCTTTATGTTGGTATTACATAGGTATTGTATAGCAAGCACTTTTTTCAGAGATACCAAATGGGTAGGGCGGATGTACAATAAGGCAATGATATTGAGGGTGACTAGGATGGCACTTTGCCAAGCCAATAATTTAAAAAATAAATAAATAATGACAGAAATTCAACAGCAACAGTGGTGGGAGCTATGTTGGCATGTATGTAATGCGCATGCGTACATGTATCAAGTATGAGTATTAGACCTTGTTCAT
This sequence comes from Anomaloglossus baeobatrachus, assembly GCF_048569485.1. Classification (NCBI taxonomy): domain Eukaryota; kingdom Metazoa; phylum Chordata; class Amphibia; order Anura; family Aromobatidae; genus Anomaloglossus; species Anomaloglossus baeobatrachus. The sequence goes on from NC_134356.1 coordinate 571,505,205, forward strand.
ACATTCACTATTTGTCAGTATTTGTAAGTCAAAACTAGGAGTGTAACAATCAGAGGAAAAGTATAGTAGAAACACGAGCACTGCTTCCGTATTTATCACCCGCTCCTGGTTTTGGCTTAGGTGTTGCATATAGTAGATTTTCGATCTTCCTGTATATTATAGAGGCAGCACTGGGGATGAGGGTTGGTCCAAGTATAATGCAGTTTTTTTTATCAGATTGTACTTGTTGTATAAAACAACTGTGAGTGAATCCTTACACTGCAGACTTTCTCCGCAGCTCTTGGATATCGTATTGGCAGAGGAAGCCCATTGATTATTATGGAGCCCATCTGGGTTCCTTTAGGTGTCAGTTTTTATCACTTAATTTGGAAGGTGTCATCCAAAAGCAAAATTTCAATAACTGAAAAAAATTTAAAGTATTAATGTTTTATTTAAATATTATTATTTGTTTTTAATTGTGCAAAATATAAAAAAAAATAAAAAGTTTGATATTTTCCACTCTTAAACACTATGGGGAGCAGCTGCTGAAATCCTACTGTAGAACTACTGTAGAAATAGCTCACATTACAACTGCAGTAAAAGTGGGTGTAATCTGCTCTCATGTGTGTGATGTGACGTCCACCTCCCCCTCCCAATCTGGGTGTTTCCAAAAAGTTAAGGGAAGATGAAGTTTAGGATTACAGTACGGAGCCATTTTGTTGGTGACCACAAAGTGATCCTAATGTCTAAAGTGTCACCAAGGACAGCTGTATAGTGCTCCCCACATAGAACTCTGCACGCCCTGTACCAGCAATGCTCTGCCACATGCACGCCTGCCCGCAATGCTCTGCAGCATGCATTCCCACCCGCAATGCTCTGTTGCATGCATGCCCACCTGCAAAGCTCTGCCACATGCATGCCCGCCCGCAATGCTCTGATGCACACACGCCCTGACTCCCCTTCCAGACCCCAAAAATAACTTTATAAAACTGTTAGGTATGCTAATTACCTGTGTTGGCCAGATGGGTGGGCTCATTTTCTGATCCTGTCCCCCCTCCTGCCGCTGATCGCCGTCCTACTTTCTTGATTGACGGGATGACGCCTCCATCATCATCCTCGTCACATTTTCAAATCTTGCGCCTGTGCAGTTAGGTCGGCTTGCGCAGTCGCAGTTCGCTCTGCCATATCACGGGCAGAGCAGAAAACATAGCTGCCCTTGCTCGCGCTGGTGAGCTATGCGCAGGCACGAGATTATGGTCAGAGCTGTGCATGACCTCAGCAGCGCCATGCTTGTACCCGTCCATAATCTCACGCCTGCGCATTTAGCATTAGGGCATTAATATTAATTAATTGTTGTGGTCAGTTTTACCATCAAAAGGGCACAAAGTAACTATTTTACTTTGTAACAGGCAAAGTGGTGGGCATTATTATGTGAGTCAGTAAGAGGAGCACTGTTTTTATACTACACAGCAGGTACAGTAATAGAGACATACTGCATATGGCAGCAGTGGCTCAGCATTGGGGTGATAGCAGGATAAGGAATTTTTACAAATTTGAAATAGATGAGGACAATTCTGGAAATGTGAGAAGTCAAATGTGTTTTTTTTGTAAACTCTGCCAACGAGTCATGGCTTGAAGAAGTTGTCATGTCAGTCTGAAAAAGATGGGAAAAATGAACGACTCCATCAGAAAGAACGTTAGCTGTACTGTATTTGTAGTGCCCTGGAAAACCAGGTAGTTGTACATGTAGGCTGCCGCACAACACCTAACCCACGAAGGGTTAAATCAGCCGACCTGAAACCCTAGTCACCCCCCTCAGGGAAGGACGGACACACCAGTGGGCGGGACCAGGTGGGTAGGGAACGCCCACCTAGGGGTCTGGAGACCCCGGGCGGGAGAACAGTCAGATGGAGTTTAGTGTTAGTTGAAGTTTGGAGTGGAGGTGCAAGCTGACAGGTGCCAGGGTCGGAGCCCTGACACCTTGGCTAGGTGGCAGATGGTAGCCAGACTCTGCAGGAGATGGGAAGATGGCTGCGGGGATCCGAGATGGACCGAGACAGGGTTGGAGCCCGCCGGTACCGACACCGGAGAACCGACCCGGAAACCGTGTGCACAGAGGTGGTACTTGGACCCTGAAGCCAGGACCGGCACTGACGGCCTAGCTAATTAACCAATTGAGGGCAGGATTTTAGGTCCTGTCCCAACCTAAGTCCCGAAAAGTAGACAACCACCCACAGAGAGGGATAGGGCAACTGCCAGGGCCCGTAGATCCCACAGGTCAGCGTCAGACGGGTACGGCTCCCAACCAAACGACCGGGAGCGGATTCCCACGTTTCACACCGGGAAATCCTACCTACAACACACTGAGTGAAGAGGAGAGAGACTTTGACTACCAACCCGGGTGTGGGATCAGATACACCCGTCTGCGGCAGCCGGCCACCATCACCTTGGTTTACCACAGGACTTGTGTGCTTTATTCGACTGTGAGTAACATCCCCGGCCTGGCCGGGTACGCCGGCCCCTGCATTCACTATCCTCAGCATTGAGACACTGGGCCCCGGGACATCCATCCATACCCACAGAGGGGTTAACATCCAGCTGCCATCCCAACGTCCCCGGGAGCCCCGCAACGGCAGCGGTGATGCTACATCTCACCACACACCGTGGGTGGCGTCACAGACATTTTGCAACCAATCCTGTATAAATACGTCTCCTTTTACTTGGAGTGTCTGCGCGACCCCTGGGTCCGGAGAACCCCTTGAGCCGCACCATAGATCCGGATCCGAGCAGCATCGGCTGCTGGCACGGGGGCGGCACATATTCATTTGTATGTTCTGCAGCACTGGTGATAATATTTAGGAAGAGAAAAAGAAGTATGCAATGGAGGGATCTACCAAAAATATCACAAATGTTTTATTGGTTTACTAAACCACTATAGACCTTTTAAGTCCAAAACTGTCTGATGATCTTTAAATCAAGGGAACCAACTACAGTGGAACCTCGCTTAACGAGCAAAGCTTGCTGTAAATTTGTAACTCAGTTTACGAGCAAGCTTTGCTGAACGAGCAAAATACTCACCGCACACACTTCCGGTTCCGTACATCCACCACGCTCTAACCCGCTCTTGCACTCCACACAGACACACACAAGCATGCACAAACACACACAAACACGCACGCACACACAAAGCCATAAAGTTAAGGATAACACATATCCTCTGCATTTTAGACAAAAAAAAAAAATGTATATATTTTTTACATTTTTAAATTCACAACAAAAAATAAAGTTGGGCAATGCAAAATATTGGGTACCCTGCATGGTTAGTACCCTGCAGCACCCCCTTTGGCAAGTATCAAAGCTTGTATATGTTTGTTTTTTGTAGCCAGCCAAGAGTCTTTCAATTCTTTTTTGAGGGATTTTCATGCTTTCTTCCTTGGAAAAGTCTTATTGTTCTGTAAGATTCCTGGGTCCTTTTGCATGCACTGCTCTTTTGTGGTCTGGCCACAGATTTTCAATGATGTTCAGATCAGGGGACTGTGAGGGCCATTGTAAAACCTTCAGCTTGTACCTTTTGACATAGGCTAATGTGGATTTTGAATTGTGTTTAGGATCCTTATCCATTTGTAGAAGTCATCCTCTTTTCAACTTCAGCTTTTTTACAGATGGTGTTATGTTTGCTTGAAGAATTTGTTAAACTTTAATTGAATCCATTCTTCCCTCTACCCATGAAATGTTCCCAGTGCCATTGGATAGAACACAACCCAAAGCATGATTAATCCACCCCCATGCTTAATGGTTGGCAAGATGTTCTTGTCATGACATTTTTCTCCTTTTTTTCCCAAAACATTTGGTTTGATCATTGTGGCCAAGGAGTTCTATTTTAACCAGTCAATCAGATTAACCAGTTAATCAGTTAACATGACTTGTTTCCAAAATACAGTGCCTACAAGTAGTATTCAACCCCCTACAGATTTAGCAGGTTTACACATTCGGAATTAACTTGGCATTGTGACATTTGGACTGTAGATCAGCCTGGAAGTGTGAAATGCACTGCAGCAAAAAAGAATGTTATTTCTTTTTTTATTTTTTTTTTAAATTGTGAAAAGTTTATTCAGAGGGTCATTTATTATTCAACCCCTCAAACCACAAGAATTCTGTTTGGTTCCCCTAAAGTATTAAGAAGTATTTCAGGCACAAAGAACAATGAGCTTCACATGTTTGGATTAATTATCTCTTTTTCCAGCCTTTTCTGACTAATTAAGACCCTCCCCAAACTTGTGAACAGCACTCATACTTGGTCAACATGGGAAAGACAAAGGAGCATTCCAAGGCCATCAGAGACAAGATCGTGGAGGGTCACAAGGCTGGCAAGGGGTAAAAAACCCTTTCCAAGGAGTTGGGCCTACCTGTCTCCACTGTTGGGAGCATCATCCGGAAGTGGAAGGCGTATGGAACTACTGTTAGCCTTCCACGGCCTGGACAGCCTTTGAAAGTTTCCACCCGTGCCGAGGCCAGGCTTGTCCGAAGAGTCAAGGCTAACCCAAGGACAACAAGGAAGGAGCTCCGGGAAGATTTCATGGCAGTGGGGACATTGGTTTCAGTCAATACCATAAGTAACGTACTCCACCGCAATGGTCTCCGTTCCAGACGAGCCCGTAAGGTACCTTTACTTTCAAAGCGTCATGTCAAGGCTCGTCTACAGTTTGCTCATGATCACTTGGAGGACTCTGAGACAGACTGGTTCAAGGTTCTCTGGTCTGATGAAACCAAGATCGAGATCTTTGGTGCCAACCACACACGTGACGTTTGGAGACTGGATGGCACTGCATACGACCCCAAGAATACCATCCCTACAGTCAAGCATGGTGGTGGCAGAATCATGCTGTGGGGCTGTTTCTCAGCCAAGGGGCCTGGCCATCTGGTCCGCATCCATGGGAAGATGGATAGCACGGCCTACCTGGAGATTTTGGCCAAGAACCTCCGCTCCTCCATCAAGGATCTTAAGATGGGTCGTCATTTCATCTTCCAACAAGACAACGACCCAAAGTACACAGCCAAGAAAACCAAGGCCTGGTTCAAGAGGGAAAAAATCAAGGTGTTGCAGTGGCCTAGTCAGTCTCCTGACCTTAACCCAATTGAAAACTTGTGGAAGGAGCTCAAGATTAAAGTCCACATGAGACACCCAAAGAACCTAGATAACTTGGAGAAGATCTGCATGGAGGAGTGGGCCAAGATAACTCCAGAGACCTGTGGCGGCCTGATCAGGTCTTATAAAAGACGATTATTAGCTGTAATTTCAAACAAGGGTTATTCCACAAAATATTAAACCTAGGAGTTGAATAATAATTGACCCACACTTTTATGTTGAAAATTTATTAAAATTTAACTGAGCAACATAACTTGTTGGTTTGTAAGATTTATGCATCTGTTAATAAATCCTGCTCTTGTTTGAAGTTTGCAGGCTCTAACTTAATTGCATCTTATCAAACCTGCTAAATCTGCAGGGGGTTGAAGACTACTTGTAGGCACTGTACATCAGTCTTGTTTAGATGTTATTTTGCATACTTCTGATGCTAAATTTTATGATTAGGATGCAGGAGAGGTTTTCTTCAGATGACTCTTCCATGAAGGCCATTTTTCTTTTGGTGTCTCTGAACAGTAGAACAATGTACCACAACTCCAGAGTCGGCTAAATCTTCCTGAAGGACTTTTGCAGTGAAGTGAAGGTTCTGATTTGCCACTCTAGCAATCCTATGAGCGGCTCTCACAGAAATTTTGCTTGATTTTCCAGACCTTATCCTGACTTCCACTGTTTCTGTAAGTGCCATTTCTGAATTACTTTTCGAACTGAGGAAAGGGCAACTTGAAAATGCTTTTCTATTTTCTTCTAGCTTTCTTCTGCTTTGTGGGCCTTCACCATTTTGATTTTCAGAGTGCTAGGCAGCTGCTTTGAAAAACCCATGGCTGTTGTTTTATTTTCACAAGGTTAGAGGAAGCTGGGTTTTTATAAAGCTGTGAAATTTGCATCACCTGCCCTTTCCTAACTATGATAATGAACAAGCCACCTACCTAACAGGCTAATTAAGGTCTGAAATGATAGTCAAAGTTATCTGAGCACACAAATCTCCAAGTGTGTTCAAACTTTTGCATTGGCCCATTTTCATTTTTGTAGTTTTTAAAATGTTAAAGATGAAAATATTTTTTTTGTTCTTACCTAAAATATGAAGGAAATGTGTCATCTTTAACTTTATGCCTTTTAGAGATCATTTCATTTTCAACTTGATTAACTGTTCACAATAACAGTAATTTTGACCAGTGGTGCTCAAACTTCTGCATAGCACTGTATTTGTAATTAATGAAGATAATATGTAGAAGTTGGTGTTTTGTTCAATGCAGTGTACATCTTGAAAAAAATATAATGGTAAATGAAACATTAAGATAAATTAAAATAAGAATAAAAGGTCATATACCCCCAGTTCCAAAGAGAGTAACACAAAAATCCAGTAAACAACAGTTCTTTATTTAAACCATGTGGAGCCAGACAGCGCAAATTATAAATCCATTTGGATTCCCGTCTCAAAAGTTCCAAAGTAGCTCCCCTACCTCTAATATTGGCATGTAGAGCCTCCAATCCCATAACTCGTAGCTCAGTTTCTTTGCCCTCATGGTGGTATAAAAAATGTGAGGTAACCGCGGTAAACGTTTTTACCTTTTTTCAAATCCTTCTTGGACATCCACATTACATATGATAGCATAAACAAGATTTTGCATACAACAGTTAAAATATGCATGTGAATGGATCTGTGTGGGAAAAATAGAAAGAGAAATGCCATCAATGGCAATCAAGAATGAACAAACCATGCTATATCCACAAGGGTATGAACCTTTCAGCTTAATAAGATTGACTTTGCAATGTTCGGACTTTTACTTGTGCATGCATTATCATTACTTTGAATTTTCTATTCATTAGTGTGCCATTTGCTTACATTATTGATTTGCGCATGCACCTATGTGAGTTCACTTTTTTCCATATAGAGCGCTTTCCTTTCCATGACCAGCTGAGGGAGTATTCTCCGGTCGTGATGTCTGTATTACCAAAACCCTTATCCTATAAATAAACACACGGACTGCATGCGACTTGGTTCAAAATGGCCACAGCAGCCTTTATTGCCTATTGTTTACAAACTAAACACCTGAGGGACGCCGTCCAACGGGCGACCCAGAACAACAACATACAGATAACAATAGACAATGCCATTTACATGACCCTCCCGGGGGCAGGCCCAGTCCATAACGACTACTCCCCTTGTCCCTGGCCGCAACACACCGACCCAGAGACGAAGTGCCAATCACCCACGGATTGACACCCCCACACTTTGGCAGAACCCCGTGCCTGCCACATCCCGGAACCGAGAGCCACCATACCAAGACAATGACTCCCGGTCCAGTTACCAGTCACTTCCAACCTCTGGACCAGACCTACCCCCCCCGCTGCTGTGACAAATAGCATCCCAACTTCCCAAACCACGTCCCCCAGATGACAACACCAAAAAGGGAGGGTGGGCGGGGATCTCTTGGCGTCCGGAAGAAGAAGAGGAGGTAACCCCCTCCTCTCCCAGACTAACCCTTTCCCTACTCCTCCTCTTCCTCCCAAGCTAAAACCACCCCTTAGTGCCATATTAGGCCTGCCTACCAAACTGTCCCTATTAACCCCATCACTCCCTAACTCCCCCTTGGTCATGTCACCCCTCCTCCCCAAGGGGGGATCCATGGCTTTCTTGACCAGCTGAGGGAGTATTCTCCGGTCGTGATGTCTGTATTACCAAAACCCTTATCCTATAAATAAACACACGGACTGCATGCAACTTGGTTCAAAATGGCCACAGTAGCCTTTATTGCCTATTGTTTACAAACTAAACACCTTAGGGACGCCGTCCAACGGGCGACCCAGAACAACAACATACAGATAACAATAGACAATGCCATTTACATGACCCTCCCGGGGGCAGGCCCAGTCCATAACTACTACTCCCCTTGTCCCTGGCCGCAACACACCGACCCAGAGATGAGGTGCCAATCACCCACGGATTGACACCCCCACACTTTGGCAGAGCCCCGTGCCTGCCACATCCCAGAACCGAGAGCCACCATACCAAGACAATGACTCCCGGTCCAGTTACCAGTCACTTCCAACCTCTGGACCAGACCTACCCTCCTGCCACAGGACAGACCACGTGACACCTTACGTGGTCTGGACCCGCCACACACCAAAAGCTCGCTCAACACCATCCTGCAGGCCCAATGCCCATAAATCCACTCCAATGTCATTGAGGTACACTCCGTCACCCCTCCGAAACTGCCAATCTGCCGGCTCCAACTCCCTGTGCCTCACCACAATCCCACCGTTCCTGGTCACAAACCTGGCAACCACCCGATTCACCTGGGCCCTGGCCTTATTGACCTTCTCCACCGACCGAGCCCCCCTCCACGACAACCTGGTCACTATATCTGACCACACGACGATCAAACCCGGGTACTGCTTCCACAACCGCAGCAAGTCGATCTTTATATCCCGGATCAGATCCCGCGACGCCCGGACACCCAGATCATTACCTCCCACATGTAATACCAGCAGATCCGGAGGCCGGTCAACCTTACAATGACGACTAAATTCTGGGACCACCCTGCCCCACTCCATGCCCCGAACACCGATCCACCGAACAGTCGCCTGCCCACGATCCAGACCTAGCTGCCGACCATTCAGGCGAACCTCCGCCCGCCGAGCACCCCAAAACACGAAGGAATGCCCCAGAATCCAGATTAGGCACATCCCTACAACAAAGAAAGACAAAACGAAAAAACAACAAAAATTAAAACCAATAACATCACAACCATCAACGCCTCTCAGAAATCCCATTCTACCTCCGTCCTCTAACACTGTACGTTACCCTTTTTTTTTATATATATATAAACCACTTCCGAACCGCCAGACCACCTGTACCTAGACCAAAGTTACCATAATGCTACAACAGCTGCGGTCTCACGTACCGCCGAAAACAAGAAGATTCCCATCTACCAATACGCTTTACCACCTCATCTCCAAGCCCCCAATGAGTGGCCTCCGTAGCCGCCCATATCCGGAGGAAATGCGACCCGAAATCCTCCGGGCGCTCCCCCATGTTCCGCAAACTTCGCCGCAGAACCGCTACAAACTGAAACCTTGATAAGAAAGACCCATCCAGGTGCCGCAAAAACGGGCCCGGTAAACCCCCCCTTACGGCCATGAATCTCTCCACCAAATGCACTGGACAAAACTCCTCCCCCGGGACCGCGTATAACACCACCAACCTACCACGGCCCAGCTGATCCGTCTTTGACCGACTAATCCGGCACTCCACCTGACCACCGCCCACTCGCACATCCTCAAGCAGCAACCCGCCGCCTGTCACCCTGGACTGGCTTACCAACTCACCGATGCAGAAAGCCCCATAAAAAGCAAGACCAAAAGCCGTTGTAAACAAAACAGTCTCGTAAACCGACTCACAAATGCCACTCAGGCCGCTCACCAACCGCCTCAACAAACCAAACGATACGGGACGCCTCTTGTCCCCCTCCCGCACACCGCGGCGAAAACCCCGCAAGGCCTGTCGAATCCGAAAATCCTGCGAAACATCGCGCTCCCCTCTCATTTTTAGTCAAAACGACACTGCCGCCACCCGATGTGCCACGGCCGACGCCGATCGCCCGGCCGAGAAATCCACACTCATCAACGCCAGTAATGCCACCAAGTAATCCACGCTCACCCCATCAAACATCCGACCCAACAACTCCTCCCATTCAGCCCACACCTTAGCATATCGGCACCAAGTCACCTCAGTCACCGAATTCCGAATCAATTCTGAGATCACCGCCTCACCAGATTCCACAAATCCACGGGACACTCCACTCCGACTTCGTCCGCCAAAGGCAGTAGCGCCCGAAACCTGCTGAACTGAAAACGAGACAAAGCGTCAGCCACCCCGTTGTCAACTCCCGGAATGTGCCTTGCCACTACCTGTACAGTCAGCTGCAGACATCTCAACACTAAATGCCGCAAATACACCACCACTGGCTCCGACTTAGCAGACAAGTTGTTAATAGCAAACACCACTGCCTGGTTATCGCAATGAAAGTATACCTTCCTCCCGGCAAAACGCGACCCCCACAGCTCCACTGCTACCACGATAGGAAATAGCTCCAACAGAGCCAAATTCCTGACCAAACCGCTCTCCCACCACGCCTGTGGCCACTGACCCACACACCAGTGACCTCGAAATACGGCCCCAAACCCTGCCGAACCAGCCGCATCGTTGAACAGATGTAACGCCCCGTTAGACGCCACCTTCTCCATCACCAGGGCCCGGCCATTGAAACACTGCAAAAATTGATCCCACACCAAAAGATTGTCCTTGATCGCCTTCGTGATTCGCACGAAATGTGTCGGCGACCGCACACCTGCCGTCGCCGTTGCAAAACGCCTCACAAAAACTCTCCCCATCGGCATAATCCTGCAAGCGAAATTCAATTTCCCAAGCAAGGACTGCACTACCTTAAGCCGCACCTTCTTTGCCGCTTTCACCCCTGCCACCGCGGCCCTCAAATCACGAACCTTCTCCTCCGCCAACCTACATTCCATGGCAATGGAATCGATCTCAATCCCCAAAAAACGCATCACCGGGGCCGGGCCTTCCGTCTTATCGGGAGCCAAGGGAATTCCGAAGCTGCCCGCGACTTTCTGCAATGCAAATAACAACCCCGCACAAACCATTGAACCCGCCGGCCCAACACAAAGAAAATCGTCCAAATAGTGAATAATAGACGTAAGCCCAGAAACATCCCGAACCACCCACTCTACAAACGAACTAAACGCCTCAAAATATGAACACGAAATTGAACAACCCATTGGCAAACAGCGATCAACATAATAACTGCCATCCCACCAGCAACCTAACAAATGCTGACTATCGGGATGAACCAGTAACAACCGAAACGCCGCCTCCACATCCGCCTTTGCCATCAACGCACCCCGACCCGCTGCCCTGACCAGGTCCAACGCCTTGACGAACGACACATAATATACCGCCGATAACTCCGGTGCAATGCCATCATTCACCGATAACCCCTCCGGGTAAGACAAATGATGAATAAGCCGAAATTTGTTCAGCTCTTTCTTCGGCACAACCCCCAACGGCGAAACCACCAACTTCGAACACGGCGGGGCATCATAAGGACCACCCATTCTGCCGAAAAAACAACCTCCTTTCTCAGCTTCTTATCCACCACGTCCGCATGATCCCGAGCAGAACGTAAATTACGGTATGGCGGGGGCGATGGACTAACAGCCGACGGGATACGGAAACCGTCAGAAAAACCAAACCATAACAACGCCGCTGCCTCGCCGTCCGGATACCTATTTAAAAAGGGGGCCATCGCTTCTACCTTCACCGGCATCATCCCTTTTTCCAACCCCGTCACCCGCCTTTCCTTTCCCCTTTTTAAAACACTTGGACAGGCTATGTCCTCCCCCACAACCTGAGCATTCATGCTTAAAGCGGCACGCCGCTCCAAACCTGCACTGCCCTTCATTATATTGACAACAGAAACCTTTTTTCTGACTTGCCGGGGACCCGGCCCCCGGTCCCCCGGCACCCCCCGAAAGGGCTGAGTCAGTGCCGACATCAGTCGCATCCATAAGGAAATATCCTTATGGTCCCATCGCATATCCGGCCGCAACGCCTTCCACTGCCGGAATGGCTCGTCGTAACACAGCCACGCCAGCCCGCCATAAACCTGATAAGCCTCCCCTATCGCATCCATGTAACCGAACAAGGCCGAACAATGCTCTGGCTCCTTTTCCCCGACCACGCTCTCCAAAATTGCAAACGCCTGCAACCAGTTTGCAAAAGTCCGAGGAATAAGCCTATAACGGCGCTTTTCCTCCTCGTCCTTCTCCTTTTTGGAGTCACTCGGCTTAACCCTATCCAGATTAAATTTCTCCAGGGGAAGAAGAGAAAAAATTTCTACATATTCCCCTTTCCAAATTTTTTCCCGCACCTCCTTCTTTAAATGTGCCCTCAGCGGGTCCTCAAAACAAACATAAACTTCGCTTTTAGCCCTATCATCTAGGCGCACCACCTCATCCTCCTTCTCCTTTTCTTTTTCCTTTGCCCCCTCCGTCGCACTCACCCCTTCACCCCCCCCTTCCACCGCGCCTGCTCCGTCCCCCCCTCCCACCGACGCCGCCCCCCGACCTGTCGTCCCCACCCACGCCACCGCCGGCGCCCCCCCCAGCAGCCCCGGCAACCGCCGCCAACCCCTGCAACAGCCCCAACAACTGGCTCCACACTGCTGCTCCGCCGGGCGCTGCCATGTCCACAGTCGCCCCCCCTCCCCCGAAACACCCCGCCAGCGCAGCCCCTGCCGACTCCGCGGCCGTCTCACCCAACCGCGGCTCAGCGTCCCCGAGACCGCCGCCTCGCTGTCCTCCGTCTGCCATCCATCCGACTCATCTGATAGCACGACCTCCTCGTCCTCGCCGCTGACCTCTTCCTCCATCCGACATCCGGGAGGCGCTGCCTCGGCACCCCCCCCGGCCGCCAGACCGGGCCGCCGCGTGGGCAGAGCCGTCCCGCTCCGTCTCTTGCCCCGGGGCGACAGCCCAGGAGACCGTCCTCTCCCCCGCGCCGGCACCCCGGGCCTCGACCTCTTGCGCCCGCGCCCGCCCCCCCCGCCGACTGCCAGGGGACTCTGGACGCGGACGGACAGACGCCCGGCTCTGGATCCCAGCCGTCGCCGCCTCTGGCCCTCCTGGGCCGCTGCAGGCCTTCTGCCGCCGGGTCCTCCCGCTCCCACGGGAGACCGCCACGTCCGGGGGCTGCACCGTGGTCCTGAGTGACCGGGCGGTCGCCGCAGGGCTCACGCTGTCACTCCTGCTCACTGCCGCGCAAGGGTCAGGCACCACAGACCTCCCCCTGGCGCTGGACCTACCGCCACCTGCAGCCCCTCGGTCCCCCCGCCGACTGCAGGGGGAACTGCTGGCCTCCTTCCCTCGCCGAGCGCGCTCCCAACCTGGAGCCGCTGCTGTCACCGTAAATCCAGCCCGGAGGCCGGGACCGGAAGTAGGCCCCGTGCTGGCCACTTCCACCTCCCGACCACCGCGGCTGGAATGCAGATTCCTCCCACTGCTGCTGGGAGCAGCAGCCAGACTCCGCTGCTGCTCGGCCCGCTGCGGAGGGTCCCTGGAGGGGCTCTGGCATCTCCTCCTCGCCCCCCCCGCACCCGGGGAATACCTGCGGGGGGGCCGTGACTGGCGCCCACTGCGGCTGGGGGAGCGAGGGGCAAGCGCCGACGGGTTAAGCCCCGCAGCCCTGATGTGGGTCTGCACTGCCAGGGGCCCGTGCGCTGCAACTGCTGCTTGTATCAGGCGCTGGAGTTCCTGCAGATCTGCCATGGTGGTTCTCGTGCTGCTGATCTCTTGGCGTCCAGAAGAAGAAGAGGAGGTAACCCCCTCCTTTCCCAGACTAACCCTTTCCCTGCTCCTCCTCTTCCTCCCAAGCTAAAACCACCCCTTAGTGCCATATTAGGCCTGCCTACCAAACTGTCCCTATTAACCCCATCACTCCCTAACTCCCCCTTGGTCATGTCGCCCCTCCTCCCCAGGGGGGGATCCATGGCTTTCTAATGTAATGGACACAAGGAGACTTCTGCACATGTGCTCAGAACATGTCCTTGACTCGCGTTAGACTACTTCGTGTATGGCAATGATGTAATTGAGCTCTTACATTCACTTCCAGTGCATGGCTGTGTACGTCTAGCTGTGCTTTAGATTTGTATTACATAACCTCTTTATCTTCTGATGCACAAAACATTAGACGCCAACCCCCCCCACCTCCTTGTTCAGGTGATTATATATATATATATATATACTGTATATGTATGCTTCCATTTGGGATAACATTTCTTTCTTCTCCTAATGCAGCCACTCTAGTGGCGATATGTGCGGGGTCCTCATTTCTGTCATTTCTGGTCTGTTTACCATATTTCAGGTTTCCACTATTTGCTTAATTCTTGCAGCCTAAGCATTTTTAATACAACTGTACTGACAGTGTGTTTCTTGTTGAATTTGCCTGCATATCTTACATTAATTGAGTGTCTGCTAGTCGGAGCAACGTTTTTTTTCATACTTTTCACATGTCCAATTTCCCAGGCTCTGTATTACTTGCTTTGATATATGGCACTTATTGATAAAAGCTGTAATGATCATTGTTATAGCTGTTACTTCTCATTCCTCAGATGTTTACTTTTTAAGGCTTTATATTATAATTTTTGATACATGGTACCTATTCATAAAGGCTGTAATGATCATTTATAGTTGATTCCCTTTAGTATTTTATCTATAGACCTAAACGATCTATAATGACTTGGTCTGACACCCAGTATAGCCATTTGTGCTTTTGTACAGTGGCGTGAAGCTTTAGTTGAGGGAGAGGGAATGACCCCAGACGCCCCAGGATACTACATGAAATACCTGGTCCTGGCTAGGTGTGTGGACTTCGGCCATGTGGGCTAGGAACACATGAAGGCCACATACTGCTGCGAGTGTCGGCTGGCCAGTACCGGATCACGACTTACACGCACAAGGAGACCAACTGTTCACTTTACTTGGGGTCCGTGACAGGGTTAAAGTCCCGGATTTCAAAGGACGACTCTGGTAACAGTCCTGAGTAACCTGGTAGCCGTTACCCTTTTGCACCAAACCCCACTGGGGCCTCCTGGTGCCGTCTACCAGCACCGCACCGTCCAAGGCCCTGATGGTCTTTTCTCTATAACAACAATAAAATAACTTTAAAAAAAAAAAGCGCAATGATGTCATTAGGAACAAGGGACCGCACTAAGCTCACAGAAACTACACAAAACTAATGTTTTCGTTAAATTCTCTTGGAGTCAAGGTGTTCAGGGTGATGATGCAACAGGCCTCAACCTGGCAAGCCATTTTTTCAGATCACCACCCCTGGATCCTCCACGGACGACATCAATTCCACGCACCTTAAGACCAGAAGGGTCGCTCCCATGGTGTATTTTAAAATGGCCGGGAAGAGTCTTTAGCAATGAATAGTCCCTGATCTCCCTGGCAGCATGAATATTACGAACATGCTCCCTAATGCGTACCTGCAGCTCACGCGAGGTGAGGCCGATATACACCAGGGAGCATGGGCATGTTGCGTAATATACGACGTGAGTAGTAGTACAATTGATGTAATCCCTGATATTCATTACTCGAGTGCCGTCAGAGGAGGCAAATGTATTGGTGTGTACCACATTAGGGCACGCAACACAGCGTCCGCATGGGAAACACCCTTGTAGAGGGCCACGAGTGGAGAACGGATTGGTGGAGGGGGCACATAGTGGCTTCTTACCAGCGTATCGTAGAGAATCTTAGAACGGCGGGCTGTCATAAGGGGACGAGATGGAAGAAAACTAGCCAAGGTAGGATCGGATTTAAGAACAGGCCAGTGTCTACACAGGGTACTCCGCATAGTCTGCCAATGGCTGTTGTAAGTACCTATAAAACGAACAGGAAGGTCATCCGACAGTTGTTTAGGAGTATAATTTAATAGTTGATAGTGTGGGGTCTTTTTAGCGTGCAAATAACCTTTCCTGATGCAATGGTTACTATAACCCCCATCCCGGAAGCGGCCCATGAGTTCAACGGACTGACTTTCAAAGGACTGGTTGGAGGAACAGATCCGCCTCGTCCTCAAAAACTGGCTGGTCGGGATGGCGCAAATTGTAGCTGGTGTATGGGTAGAGGAAGCATGCAGCAGGGCATTGACCGAGGTGGATTTCCAAAACACATTAGTTTGGATAGTAGATAGTGAATCCACCTCGATGTTAATATCCAAAAAGTCAATGCACCTGCTGCTATGCTTATAAGTCAGTTTGATATTGAGATTGTTGTTATTCAACTCTGCCATAAATGTATCAAGCTGCTCCACAGTGCCCTGCCAAAAGAAAAGAACGTCATCAATATATCTGAGCCAGCACTGCACATGGGACCTGGCCCCCGCCCCCCCCGTCACCAAAAACCAACCTCTCCCACATACCGAGGAAGAGGTTGGCGTAACCGGGGGCGCAGGCCGCGCCCATGGCAGTGCCCCGCTGTTGCAGATAATATTGGTCTTTAAACAGAAAAAAATTATGTCTGAGGGCAAAGTGGAGCAGCTTGAGAATCAACCTATGTAAATCACCATCCCCACCGCCCATCTCAAGGAAGAGGCGGACCGCCTCCAACCCATCAGAGTGAGAAATACAGTCATATGAATAAGTTTGGCACCCCTATTAATGTTAACCTTTTTTCTTTATAACAATTTGGGTTTTTGCAACAGCTATTTCAGTTTCATATATCTAATAACTGATGGGCTCAGTAATATTTCGGGATTGAAATGAGGTTTATTGTTCTAACAGAAAATGTGCAATCCGCATTTAAACAAAATTTGCCAGGTGCAAAAGTATGGGCACCTCATCATAAAAGTGACATTAATATTTTGTAGATCCTCCTTTTGCAAAAATAACAGGCTCTAGTCGCTTCCTGTAGGTTTTAATGAGTTCCTGGATCCTGGATGAAGGTATATTTGACCATTCCTGTCTACAAAACAATTCAAGTTCAGTTAAGTTTGATGGTTTCCAAGCATGGACAGCACGCTTCAAATCATCCCACAGATGTTCAATGATATTCAGGTCTGGGGACTGGGATGGCCATTCCAGAACATTGTAATTGTGCCTCTGCATGAATGCCTGAGTAGATTAGGAGCGGTGTTTTGGATCATTGTCTTGCTGAAATATCCATCCCCTGCGTAACTTCAACTTCGTCACTCATTCTTGCACATTATTGTGAACAATCTGCTGATACTGAGTTGAATCCATGCAACCCTAAACTTTAACAAGATTCCCGGTGCCGGCTTTGGCCACACAGCCCCAAAGCATGGTGGAATCTGCACCAAATTCTACTGTGGGTAGCAAGTGCTTTTCTTGGAATGCCATGTTTTTTTGCCTCCATGCATAACGCCTTTTTGCATGACCAAACAACTCAATCTTTGTTTCATCAGTCCACAGGACCTTCTTCCAAAATGTAACTGGCTTGTCCAAATGTGCTTTTGCATATCTCAGGCAACTCTGTTTGTGGCATGCTTGCAGAAACGGCTTCTTTCGCATCACTCTCCCATACAGCTTCTCCTTCTGCAAAGTGCGTTGTATTATTGACCGATGCACATTGACACCATCTGCAGCAAGATGATGCTGCAGGTCTTTGGAGGTGGTCTGTGGATTGTCCTTGACTGTTCTCACCATTCTTCTTCTCTGCCTTTCTGATATTTTTCTTGGCCTGCCACTTCTGGGCTTAACAAGAACTGTACCTCTGTTCTTCCATTTCCTTACTATGTTCCTCACAGTGGAAACTGACAGTTTAAATCTCTGAGACAACTTTTTGTATCCTTCCCCTGAACAACTATATTGAATAATCTTTGTTTTCAGATCATTTGAGAGTTGTTTTGAGGAGCCCATGATGCCACTCTTCATAGAAGATTCAAATAGGAGAACAACTTGCAAGTGGCCACCTTAAATACCTTTTCTCATGATTGGATACACCTGCCTATGAAGTTCAAAGCTCAATGAGGTTACAAAACCAATTTAGTGCTTCAGTAAGTCAGTAAAAAGTAGTTAGGAGTGTTCAAATCAAGAAATTGATAAGGGTGCCCATACTTTTGCACCTGTCAAATTTGGTTTAAATGCAGATTGCACATTTTCTGTACAATAAACCTCATTTCAATCCAGAAATATTACTTAGTCCATCAGTTATTAGATATATGAAACTGAAATAGCTGTTGCAAAAACCCAAATTGTTATAAAAAGGTTAACATTAATAGGGGTGCCCAAACTTTTTCATATGACTGTACATGTGTAGAGACTCTCCACATCAGCTGTAACAATTAACATGTCGTGATCCATAAAGATGCCATCAATCCGCCTGAGAACATCCGTCGTGTCACGGACATAGGAGGGCAAGATTTCCACTAAAGGTTTCAGATGATAATCGATAAATTTACAAATAGGGTCATTCAAGCCCTTCATGCGGACACGATGTGACGCCCAGGGGATCAAGGGCATCTTTATGGGTTTTAGGCAACAAATAAAATGTTGGTACCTTAGGATATTTAGTGGAGAGTCCCTCCATCATCTTTTTGTCAATCCAACCACCTGGGCCGCCTCCAAGATACACTGCAACTCAACCGAAAATTTCTGTAATGGGTTATAGGAAAGTTTGGCATAGGTATGTTTATCACGAAGCTGTCTCAATGCTTCTTTTTCATATTTTCCACTGCCCAGATGACGATGCCCCCCCCCTTGTCAGCAGGCTTGATCACATCATCCTTAAGATTACTCAATTCCTTCAGAGCAATTCTCTGCTGATGGGTTAGGTTGTCACCGCCTCTTCCAGTGCGTATTTGTTTGAATTCTTCCTTCACTAGACGGGTGAAAACCTCCACAGAGGTGCATACTGACAGGGGGGTGGGGGGGACCTCGACCATCTGGGCAGTAGAGACCTAGGGAACACACCTGATGAGACACTGGCCTGTTCCGAGAGCAGATCCTCCAGGGCCTGTAAAGCCTCACGTTCAGCTGGACTGTCCATCTCCAAACTGTCTTTTTTGTGATGTAGATTTTTCAAAATAATCTTCCGTACAAACAAATAAGTATCCTTCAAGGCTGTAAAATAATCAATATGGGTGGTTGGAGAAAAAGTTAACCCTTTAGATAGCACCTCCAGCTGGGCGTCGGAGAGAACGTGCGAGGAAAGGTTAATCACCTGTAATCTATTCTAAATGCTTTTGTTGGTTCCTTTGGAAGCCTGTTTATTCCGAGTCACACGTGCCCGGGCTCCCATATTTAATTCCGTTTCGCAAGCCCCAACCGACGCCTCAGATGAAGAGCCATCTATAGAGGTAAGGGAAGTCATGGAGGTGGACTGTCCCCGGGGATAACTCCTGGATCGAGGGCCAGCACGAGTCGCCGAGTGCCACTTATAAACATTTTAGCCACCAGTTCTGCAGAACATTTCTTTTTAATGTTACCCTCCAACTCCTCCAATTCGGTCCCCATAGTGGCAAGTGAGGTAGTATTATGTTCTTTCAACAGGGACAGGAAACCCTTAGAACAAACGCGCGCCAACTCCTCCCACCTCTCCTTGAAGGAGGTGTCCTCCACCGGAAAAGAGGGAAAAATTTGCACCCGAAGTCCACGGTGTACCATGTCCCTATCCAAATACTTGCTAAGAAAAGCGCGGTTCCAATGTATCCTTAATCTTTTTTTCAAAAGCTCTTTATATTTCAGAATAAGAGTATCATTATCAATAGAATGAACATCACTACTAGTACTACTATTATGGTCTTTTAGAACATCATCAAAGTGTGCATGCCACGCTCGATCTCGGGCGCGGAAATCCATGGTTAGTTGAGAGATAACTGTGAAAGACACAGAAAGGCATATCAGAAACAAAAAAAATCTCAACATTGAGTCCAATATATAAATTGCTGAGAGGTGGTATAATAAACCACCTACTCAAGCAGCACTACTCATAGTTACATATCAAAAACAAGAGAACAAAGAGTATATGTGCAAAATATAACAATACTTTATTATGAAAAAAACACAATAGACAGTTTAAAAACAAGTAAAAACATCACCACAATGAGTCATCTGGGAAATGTAAGATTGTTACACGGTAAGGACAAGGTACTACTCAGCAAATATCCTAAGGGTCAGCAATATATAAATATTAAAATGCAGAAAATAATCTGATAGAGCTGAGAAACCTAACCGTATATATTGTTAATTGCCCACAAAGAAGGAAAGAAAACGAAAAAATTCCCTCATTCCCTGCACCGCCCAGGAAAGAGAAGTTAAATTAAACACACAGCAGTTAGATTATACAAGTTCATTACGGTGGCATAATGGCCATATAAGAGATGATAAATACGTGTTGAAACTCCCAACTAAAGGACAAAATATTTACCTGGGGTAATGGACTGACGGTTTACGTTTACGGGCACGCCCCACACTGGTAAGTACGGCGGTGCGTTGTGCTGTTGTTTAGGTTTCGCGTCCCTGACACCGCACATGCGCTTGTTGCCATAGCGGTGGGGCGTTTCCATATGTTCTCACTTCCGGTATCCGGCCCACTTTCTAGTAACAGCTGTACGCTGTTTCCCTAAACATAAGGGTGTATAAACCCTGATCTGTGACACTGACCATGTGCCACTCCATCTTGATATAGCAATCTTACCATGCGAAACGTGAGTCAATGAAGTCCAGGTTACTCAATGGACTCAATGTTGAGATTTTTGTTACTGTAGGATAGAGACCCAGAACCATGGGGGGTTGAATACTGCATGGGGAGGGCAGTTTGTGCAGTACCTTGTGAAGACCTGAATAGTCCAGGGGCGTCACAGATCAACAACTATGTTCTCAATCAACCCAAAAGACTCAGAAATATCAAAGCATAATATTTTTGGAAGTTGGAGTGTTTTTTTTTTTAGATTTGGCTATCTTAGGAGGATTAGATACAAGAAAGCCAGCACATAATTCTAAACTGTACTTTATAATAATTAGAGATTTTTGGCAAAAAATTGCAATCTTTTGAGCTACCCCGCCACGTCACAGCAAATCTCATGGGCAGTACTACTCTAAAATAATTTATTTAAAAAGTGCCATATGCCCTTACATATTTAAAAAAGTAGAACTTCTTAAGGCAGCACTTACCTGATGCTTTTCAGCCCGTACCCATGACTAAGCCATGGCTGTGGGCGGGACAGGATATCTTAGGAGGATATCTGTTTGTGCAGGTAACTATTTGTGCAGAATTATTAGGCAACTTAATAAAAACCAAATATATTCCCATCTCACTTGTTTATTTTCACCAGGTAAACCAATATAATTGCACAAAATTTAGAAATAAACATTTCTGACATGCATAAACAAAACCCCAAAAAATTAGTGACCAATATAGCCACCTTTATGATGACACTCAACAGCCTACCATCCATAGATTCTGTGTAAAAACATTAAAATTAATACATCTAGTTATCAAACATTTTATACTAGGAGATATTATATATGTTCACAGTTCTGTTTATATTGGAGGGCATAGCTTATCGATAAAGTTCTTATAAGGAATAAATATTAAGATATCCATATTGAATATACATAAGTGCTGACATAGTATGGTATATTTATCCATCTGGAAGCTTCTAGAGATTATACCATGTGACATGCGTCCAGCAGTAATTTCCCTATATGGTTTGGACAGTTGTCATATAACATGACACGATGGAGGGGGCTCCTCACTCCTGCATGTCGCCAACTGACCCAGAATCCTTTCAGCCTGCAAGATGAACACATGCTGTCAAGCCTACAGTATATCACCTCTGCCTTACCATTCAGGATCCAAGGAGAGATGGATGAAGATTTTCTATTGATCAGTATGGACTAATTGAACTCTTTTACGTAAGTTAATGCAGTATATTTTTTTCCTTTTCTGTAACTGAACTGCAACTTTATAATTAGCCAACGATTTTTATCAGATATAAAATACATTCTTTTTTTTTTTATATATTCTGAAGTCCATTATTCATGCGTCTTATCGCGTATTTGAAGAAAAATATATTTAAGAGTATATTTTTAACATTTGGAGAGCCAGCCATTCGTGTTTTTTTAAATTTTTTGAGGTTCCTTTACTTTGCACAACGGGGGACAGCAGTAATAAATATCTCCTACAAAGTGACAGGGAATTGACAATTTATAAAAATCACGCAGAACCTAAGAAAAATACGTATAAGTCAAGTCGCATGAATGTTTTTTTAAATTAACTTTAAATTTTGCTAAGCCACAGACGATAATCTTTTGACGTGTTTTTGGAGGAGAAAAAATAAGTCAGTCCATAAGAGGTGCTACAAGTGCTGATTATAAGTCAAGGTGAGACAATGAATTTAAATTCTTTTTCTGAACAAAGTAAGCATTTAGAGAAGTCTAGTTTAGTAAATTTATGGTTAGACTTGTATGCTGAGTGTGAAATGGCAAATTCAAGAGTAAATTCTAAGGTATTTTTTAACAAGGAGAGAGAGAAGCTTAGAAATTTATTGCATTTAGTTCAGGAATTCCATAAGTCAGTGATAGAGAGATCCAAAGACTGCTTAAAACCTGAAATGTCAGTAAGTGATATTGTGAATTCTGACTGTAATGTTGCAAATGAAAAGTCAGATTTTGACTGTAATTTTAATTTTGCTAATCAAAATCCTGAAGATGGCCGCAGACATGTGCCGTCTTTTCGGAACACTGGAGAAGAAGCAGTAAATGACATAGAGAAGTCAGAAGGGGGAGGAGTCAGAGTAGGAGACGTGCAAAAAGTTGTCAGAAAAAAAATTACAAAGCAAAGCCAGAAGGGGGAGGAGTCAGAGAGCATGGTGGAGATCAGTTTCTAAGAATAGAACAGACTAAGTTAGAACTTAAACTTAGGAAGAATCTTTTGGACGTATGCAAATTAATTCCCGCATATAATTTTAAAATACATGTATGCAGAAATTCAGAAATATTTGAAAGTTCTGTTGAAAAATTAAATTTAACCAATAGTGAGAAGTCTCAGTTATTCCGTATATGGATACCCCAGCATTTTTTCAGACAATTGGCATTAAAAAAGTCTTCTGACATCACAAGGCTGAGAAATCTCATTTTTTGTGAAAGAAATGAATCTAATCTAAATTATGAGATGTTGAAGGAATTACAGATTGAACAGAATGAGAGTACATTCTCATTTATGTCCGTTTTTGAACGTTTATATAGGGCGGTCATTCCAAATGTCAGACTGAATGGAATGATACATTTATTCGTCAAGAAATTTAATTTCCTTGATGATACAACCTGTACTGTGGTATTAAAGAAAAAGTCCCTATTTGAATGTACGACATTTATCGATTTTGTTAGAAATCACCAAAGTCAATCAAAACAGAAATTAATTAATTCTGAAAAACCAACACAAAAAAGGGAGAGATTCTGTAAAAAAACAACAGTGTCTCCCAGATCCAAATATTTCTGTGACAAAATGTATGAAATTCGTAGGAAATTGCATATAAATTACAAATCATACACCCCCCCTCTTTCCTTGTCTCCATCAATGAAAGAGAAAATTGTCACAAAATCTGATACCGATAATCTCAGACAAGCGATTTTTAAAAGCCCTGAAAGACAGAAACAGGTGTCTTGTGCAAATTCTCTCCCCTTGTCACTATTGAAAGAAAAAATGTCGTCCAGAGAATTTGACATCCAGCGACAGCTGGATGGTCCTTTGGAGAGAGAGATTTTTTTTCATTTAAGGAAAAAAATTGAGTTACAGAGCATTTTCAGAGATTCCTACAGGTTGAAAATGAATATAATAGATCGGATATTGGAAGATAAACTGGGATTTGGTTTTCAGCTAAATAAAGGGGATTTCTGGATAAATTAATTTTGTTATTTGATATTTATTATTGTTCATATACAGTGTATCCATGTAATACATACCTTCTATAGATTTATATATATATATATATATATATATATATGTATGTATATATATATATATATATATGTATATAAGGGTAATGATAGTAAGATCAAAGTCATATTTTCATTTAGTTACATGATAGTTAAATTTTATAAATTAATAATTTGATCTCTGTATATGAATAATATTTAAAAATTAATAATAAGAAAAAGTATAACTTATTTTAAGTGTTTCATTTTTATCATAAATATGATAATAATTTTATTCTTTTATTTCCCTCAGAATTTATCAGTAAAGCAGATTGATGAAGTATTAACTTTTTATTTATAAATTTGTTCTTATCCTCAATCAGGTAACATATATCTTATTGTGTAAGGCTAATCGCGAAAGCATGATTAATAATAATAATAATAATAATAATAAGAATTATTATTTTCTCAGGTACCAATTGCCAGAGGACCATTAATTTTAACATTTCTTTCAGGAATTTGAATATATCTTTCTTAGAGCTATTTAAGGTGTAATCTGAGTTTTGGAGTGGAGTAATTAAACACTGCTTGCTGTGTTGGAATGGAATGTTCTTTGTACGTAACCAGAGCATGTGACACTTGAATTACTGAGCTAATAATAAATGTCTGTCTGTTCTATGGTCAAATGTACAGTATTTGACTATTAAAGGTACCTGTTACTCATGAGTATGTAATAAATTGGAATTCGTATTTTTCAAGAAGTACTTCAAATTAGTATCATATTTTTGAAATGCGCATAGAAAAATTGGAAAAACAGGGATATGTGTCTGTCAATGTTTTCTATGTGGATGTATGTTAAAGAACCATGACAGTGTTGTGTACATAGATGTGTCTATGAATGATTCACTGTCTGAGCAGCTGCCGACGTCAATTACTTGTTTAGAGGTTTTCGAAGCTACCAAAAGAAAAAAAAAAGAATTTTTGTTTTAACTTCGAGGAGATATATATATATATATATATATATATATATATATATATATATATATATGTATATTATTTAGAATAAATAAGTTATAGTACATAAGTATAAATAATGAAGGAATTTATACAGAATATATCTTAATCATAGACAAATTTCTTTAGTATAGATGTATTAGGATCCTTATTAAAGGTTTATTCTGAAGAATTACATTCTAGAATAAGGTTTTTTTAATGTTTTGATTTTTATACAGGTTTGTGTTATTTTTACTGATACACAGATTGGTAATCATTTTCTTTTCAAATATGAAAGAAATATTTATAATATGGTTTTGAAGATATACAATATAAATTTTAATTTAATTTAATCTTGACATTAATTTTTATAACATCATATTTCATGATATTAAAAGGAATAGGTTGGGTTTTAATTACATATTTATATTTGATTAATATATGTGTCTACAGAATACTTTAATAATTAATATTAATCAGGTACAAAGGAAAAAATTGGGAATAAAAAAAATATATATTTGAAGTATGGTAATCACAATGCATTTAAATACTAAGGAAGAGTATTATCAGCAAGGTTACATGACTTGATTATTTTTATAGGTAAATGATATGACAGGTATGGAAATCATACAAGATATTGGTAATATTAAGGTTATGTGTTATTAAGGACATAAGTGTCATATACATAGAAGGCCTTATTTTTTATTCCAATTTTTATTTTTTATTTTTATTCCGATTTTCATTTTTCCATTTATTCCTATTTTATTTTTGATTATTTTTATTCAATAGTCACATTTTTAATTAAAATTTTAATTCTACAATTTTATTTTTTCCTTCTAATTTTAATTATCTCAATTGAGAAAACACTTCAATATTTAGTTAAGTAATATCTAATATAAGAATATTACTTTATTAAATATGAATCATATTAAAAGGTAAAGTTCCAATTTTTGGAAGGAAGGAACACTTCATTCATCAATGTATTCAATTATTTACTTCCTAGTAATACATTATTCTTACATTAGTATGTTAACACAATAAGGACGAATATTGGTTATAGTTACATAGGTTTCTTATATAGTAGGTTATTTAATAAATAATAGACAAAGCAAATAAATTAAATTAGAGTAATAAAGATGGAAGATCGAGGTACATTTAGGTTTACCTTCCTGTATTTACAAATAATATATTATATTTTTTAATCAAGAATAATCATTTATAGTGAATAATATTGTGTTTTGATGGAATCATCCAGTCTTCTCTAAAAGGTTATTTGCTTTGGTTTATAATTTTACAAATGATCTAAATAAATAAGCCACATTGTTGCCTTTCATATTTATAATATGGTACATGTTATAGGTACATACAGTTAGGTACAGAAATATTTGGACAGTGACACAATTTTCGCGAGTTGGGCTCTGCATGCCACCACATTGGATTTGAAATGAAACCTCTACAACAGAATTCAAGTGCAGATTGTAACGTTTAATTTGAAGGTTTGAACAAAAATATCTGATAGAAATTGTAGGAATTGTACACATTTCTTTACAAACACTCCACATTTTAGGAGGTCAAAAGTAATTGGACAAATAAACCAAACCCAAACAAAATATTTTTATTTTCAATATTTTGTTGCGAATCCTTTGGAGGCAATCACTGCCTTAAGTCTGGAACCCATGGACATCACCAAACGCTGGGTTTCCTCCTTCTTAATGCTTTGCCAGGCCTTTACAGCCGCAGCCTTCAGGTCTTGCTTGTTTGTGGGTCTTTCCGTTTTAAGTCTGGATTTGAGCAAGTGAAATGCATGCTCAATTGGGTTAAGATCTGGTGATTGACTTGGCCATTGCAGAATGTTCCACTTTTTTGCACTCATGAACTCCTGGGTAGCTTTGGCTGTATGGTTGGGGTCATTGTCCATCTGTACTATGAAGCACCGTCCGATCAACTTTGCGGCATTTGGCTGAATCTGGGCTGAAAGTATATCCCGGTACGCTTCAGAATTCATCCGGCTACTCTTGTCTGCTGTTATGTCATCAATAAACACAAGTGACCCAGTGCCATTGAAAGCCATGCATGCCCATGCCATCACGTTGCCTCCACCATGTTTTACAGAGGATGTGGTGTGCCTTGGATCATGTGCCGTTCCCTTTCTTCTCCAAACTTTTTTCTTCCCATCATTCTGGTACAGGTTGATGTTTGTCTCATCTGTCCATAGAATACTTTTCCAGAACTGAGCTGGCTTCATGAGGTGTTTTTCAGCAAATTTAACTCTGGCCTGTCTATTTTTGGAATTGATGAATGGTTTGCATCTAGATGTGAACCCTTTGTATTTACTTTCATGGAGTCTTTTCTTTACTGTTGACTTAGAGACAGATACACCTACTTCACTGAGAGTGTTCTGGACTTCAGTTGATGTTGTGAACGGGTTCTTCTTCACCAAAGAAAGTATGCGGCGATCATCCACCACTGTTGTCATCCGTGGACGCCCAGGCCTTTTTGAGTTCCCAAGCTCACCAGTCAATTCCTTTTTTCTCAGAATGTACCCGACTGTTGATTTTGCTACTCCAAGCATGTCTGCTATCTCTCTGATGGATTTTTTCTTTTTTTCAGCCTCAGGATGTTTTGCTTCACCTCAATTGAGAGTTCCTTAGACTGCATGTTGTCTGGTCACAGCAACAGCTTCCAAATGCAAAACCACACACCTGTAATCAACCCCAGACCTTTTAACTACTTCATTGATTACAGGTTAATGAGGGAGACGCCTTCAGAGTTAATTGCAGCCCTTAGAGTCCCTTGTCCAATTACTTTTGGTCCCTTGAAAAAGAGGAGGCTATGCATTACAGAGCTATGATTCCTAAACCCTTTCTCCGATTTGGATGTGAAAACTCTCATATTGCAGCTGGGAGTGTGCACTTTCAGCCCATATTATATATATAATTGTATTTCTGAACATGTTTTTGTAAACAGCTAAAATAACAAAACTTGTGTCACTGTCCAAATATTTCTGGCCCTGACTGTATTATATTATTTTATATTACATTTTGGTTACATTGAACACATTGCCACCTATGGGTTTGGAAAGGTAATTACACCAATGACAAAAAAGGTTATTACATGAAATACTATCGTCTATACCATTATGCAGTATTATTATATCATTCTAAGTATCAATTATATTAATATTTCTACGATAATAATAATGACATGGTATTATTATATTAGAGTTATTATACGCTGTGACATTTATTAGTGGTAGTTATTGCCATATTTGGTATTTAGATTAGGGAATGAAGTCTTCAATCAAGATTAAGATAAAAGATTTTTAATAATTTTTAAAGTCAAGAGGGATTCCACAAAAAAAGTTGCAAAAGCTGATATCCAAAAGTCCAAAAGGTAACGTTTCAAGACTGTGGTACATACAATACACTTACCACTGCAGGACCTCAGAAAGACAGTGATCTTATGGTGCCAGGATGGACAACCCTGACACATGGTCTGTGCATTAAGACCTCACTACAGTTACTAAGGAGAGCAATAACGTGTTAAAGTTAACCCCTGTCGTGCTGACTAAGAACGTCTCAACATCTGTTCCAGGAATGACATCAGGCAGCATGGAGGATAAAGGTGACTAATGTAAATTACACTGCACAGACATGAAAGACCTTCTTCTACACTCATGAACTGTGGTTTATCAATATTGGCTATGAACTTTGCAATAAAGAATAAAGTTTATGGACTTGATCTAACGATGATAAACGCAATACGGGACTGTATTAAATTGGTAACCATTCATCTTTTATCAAAGGATTTATTTTTAAGAGACTGTGTTTATGCCAGATTACATCGGAGATAAGAAGAAATCAACCCAGAGGACATCATATGGTGACCGGATTTGTTTTGCATCTTTTTAGGTTTAGGAAAGTATAATTATATATTTTATATGATTATCAGTCACGGCCTACCATAACATGAATCCACATTATTATATTGTTGAATATACAACATGAATAATGCAGATTGAGTATTATTCATCATTATTATTGATATTAATCCATTATTACCAAATAAGGGAAAAAGATCTGTTATTTTAATGATGTATTAATTAATTTTTGGGGTTTCATTTATAATAATAATAATTTACCCGCCTCAAGGGGGAATTGTAAAAACATTAAAATAAATACATCTAGTTATCAAACATTTTATAGTAGGACATATTATATATGTTCACAGTTCTGTTTATGTTGGAGGGCATAGCTTATCGATAAAGTTCTTATAAGGAATAAATATTAAGATATCCATATTGAATATACATAAGTGCTGACATAGTATGGTATATTTATCCATCTGGAAGCTTCTAGAGATTACACCATGTGACATGCGTCCAGCAGTAATTTCCCTATATGGTTTGGACAGTTGTCATATAACATGACACGATGGAGGGGGCTCCTCACTCCTGCACGTCGCCAACTGACCCAGAATCCTTTCAGCCTGCAAGATGAACACATGCTGTCAACCCTACAGTATATCACCTCTGCCTTACCATTCAGGATCCAAGGAGAGATGGATGAAGATTTTCTATTGATCAGTATGGACTAATTGAACTCTTTTACGTAAGCTAATGCAATATATTTTTTTCCTTTTCTGTAACTGAACTGCAACTTTATAATTAGCCAACCATTTTTATCAGATATAAAATACATTATTTTTTTTTATATATTCTGAAGTCCATTATTCATGCGTCTTATCGCGTATTTGAAGAAAAATATATTTAAGAGTATATTTTTAACATTCTGTCAGTTGCGTGATCTGTTTACGATCAGCATTGCGTGCAGCCGCCACCACAGCCTCCCAGACACTGTTCCGAGAGGTGTACTGTTTTCCCTCTCTGTAGATCTCACATTTTATGAGGAACCACAGGTTCTCTATGGGGTTCAGATCAGGTGAACAAGGGGGCCATGTCATTATTTTTTCATCTTTTAGACCTTTACTGGCCAGCCACGCTGTGGATTAGTTGGATGCATGTGATGAAGCATTGTCTAGCATGAAAATCATGTTTTTCTTGAACGATGCCGACTTCTTCCTGTACTACAGCTTGAAGAAGTTGTCTTCCAGAAACTGGCAGTAGGTCTGGGAGTTGAGCTTCACTCCACCCTCAACCCGAAAAGGTCCCACAAGTTCATCTTTGATGATACCAGACAATACCAGTACAACACCTCCACCTTGCTGGCGTCTGAGTCGGAGTGGAGCTCTCTGCCCTTTACTGATCCAGCCTCTGGCCCATCAAGAGTCACTCTCATTTCATCAGTCCATAAAACCTTTGAAAAATCAGTCTTAAGATATTTCTTGGCCCAGTCTTGACGTTTTATCTGATGCTTCTTGTTCAAAGGTGGTCATTTTTCAGCCTTCCTTACCTAGGCCATGTCCCTGAGTATGGCACACCTTGTGCTTTTTGATACTCCAGTAACGTTGCAGCTCTGAAATATGGCCAAACTGGTGACAAATGGCATCTTGGCAGCTTCACGCTTGATTTTCCTCAATTCTCGGCCAGTTGTTTTGCGCCTTTTTAGCGACCCTGTTGGCTATTTGCCATGAAACGCTTGTTTGTTCGGTGATCATGCTTCAAAAGTTTGGCAATTTCAAGACTGCTGCATCGCTCTGCAAGACATCTCACAATTTTGGACTTTTCAGGGCCTGTCAAATCTCTCTTCTGACCCATTTTGCCAAAAGAAAGGAAGTTGCCTAATAATTAAGTACACCTTATATAGGGTATTGATGTCATTACACCACACCCCTCCTCATTACAGAGATGCACATCACCTGATTTACTTAATTGGTAGGTGGCTCTCAAGCCTATACAGCTTGGAGTAGGACAACATGTATTGAAAGTATCATGTGATAAAAATACTCATTTGCCTTATAATTCTGCACACGGTGTATAATGGAATGGCCCTAGGATGGCTGACTAGGTCACACTCCAGTTGAGGTTAACCAAGTACCTTCATGGTTAAGGGGCTTGTACAGTGGGTACGGAAAGTATTCAGACCCCTTTAAAGTTTTCACTGTTTCATTGCAGCCATTTGGTAAATTCAAAAAAGTTATTTTTTTTTTCATTAATGTACACTCTGCACCCCATCTTGACAGAAAAAAACAAATGTGGAAATTTTTGCAAATTTATTAAACAAGTAAAACTGAAATATCACATGGTCATAAGTATTCAGATCCTTTGCTCAGACATATTTAAGTCACATGCTGTCCATTTCCTTGTGATCCTCCTTGAGATGGTTCTACTCCTTCATTGAAGTCCAGCTGTGTTTTATTAAACTGATAGGACTTGATTTAGAAAGGCACACACCTGCCTATATAAGACCTCACAGCTCACAGTGCATGTCAGACCAAATGAGAATCATGAGGTCAAAGGATCTGCTCAAGGAGCTCTTAGACGAGGGGCGTGGCCTGGACGGCAATGTGAGGAGACATGTCTGTGGAGCTCTCCTGCAAACACCCATGATAAATTCCTGAACACCGCTGTTATCACTGCCTCAACTGGCTGTCTGGAAGATAAGGTGGTGGGGACTTGTCTGGGGTGAGTCTGGTGGATGCAGAGCTGTGCCATGGTCCGTCACAGGCAAAAAGATACTGGAGGCGGGAAAGTCCCCAGCTCTCAAGATGGTACCATCATAAGG
Source organism: Anomaloglossus baeobatrachus (assembly GCF_048569485.1). Classification (NCBI taxonomy): domain Eukaryota; kingdom Metazoa; phylum Chordata; class Amphibia; order Anura; family Aromobatidae; genus Anomaloglossus; species Anomaloglossus baeobatrachus. Next base: position 571,536,458 of record NC_134356.1, read on the forward strand.
CAGGAAGCTGAGCAAGCTAATGCAGCCTGTCAGCAGAGGATGCAGATCGCTACAAGGCGGGAGAAGTTTGCCTGGACTCCAGAGAAATCACTTCAGCATATAGATAATAGAGGTGAGAAAGGAGAGGAGGGGGAAGACAATGCCAGCTCTGATGAGATGGGGGATGGTGAAGAGCAGCAAGATAATACGAGAGAGGTGGAGAAAGCACATAGTGCAGAGGAGGATACAGAAAACCCCACTTTAAAGGACGTTTTTGCAGTGGTGTCTTTTTGTAAAGAGGCTCTGACTACCCTGACAAAGCAAGTTAAGGGATTACAGGCAGAGGTTTCTGGCATTAAGAAAGACCTCAAAAAAGCAGACTTGAGAACAGGAGCTGTGGAGGAAAGAGTGGGGATAACAGAGGATCATATTACAAAACTACAAAAGTCTGAAAACACATTTGCACAGCAGATAGCTGAAATCATGGCAAAAAATGATGATTTAGAGAATCGCTCTAGAAGGAATAACATCAGGATTGTCGGCATCCCCGAGAAAGTGGAAGGAAGAAACCCCACTGAAAATGTAGAATACTGGCTTAGGGAAAAAATTGGTGCTAATGTCTTATCCAAGCTCTATGCCGTGGAACGTGCACACAGAGTCCTGATGCAGCCACAACCAGCAGGCAGGGGCCCTCGCACTATGCTAGCCAAGCTCCTCAACTACAGGGACAGGGACACTATACTGCGAAAGGCAAGAGAAATGGAGGATCTTATGATTGACGGCCAGAGAATTTCCATATACCTGGACTACTCCATTTCTGTTCAAAAGCTACGTATGACTTTTACTGGAGTAAAGAGGCGCCTGCGAGAGATTGGGGTGCAATACTCAATGATGTTCCCAGCAAAGCTAAAGGCTGCTTTACACCAGACAATCTATCCTGCGATAGATCATCGGGGTCACGGTTTCATGTGACGCACATCCGGCATCGCTGGCGATGCCGGCCTGTGTGACACCTCCTAGCGACGCAGTATCGCTCACAAATCGTGAGTCGTGTACTGCTCGCTAGGTTCCATAATATCGTTTAATTCAGTTGTTCATCGTTTCCGGGGTAGCACACGTCGCTCCGTGTGACACCCCGGGAACGATGAACAGCAGCTTACCTGCGTCACGCGGCCGCCGCCAGCTATGTGAAGGAAGGAGGTGGGCGGGATGTTTACGTCCCGCTCATCTCTGCCCCTCCGCTTCCATTGGCCGGCGGCCGTGTGACATCGCTGTGACGCCAAACGTCCCTCCCACTCCAGGAAGTGGACGTTCGCCGCCCACAGCGTGGTCGCACGAGAGGTAAGTATGTGTGACGGGGGTTACTGACTTTGTGCGACTTGGGCAGCGATTTGCCCGTGACGCAAAAAGGACGGGGGCGGGTACGATCGATTGTAAAATTGCACAATCGGTCGTACCGTGTAAAGCAGCCTTAAGAGTGACAGCGTTGGAGCGGGTGCACTTTTTTACAACTCCGGAGGAAGCCATGCAGTGGTTGGACGTAAACAAAAAGCGGATCCGTTTGAATAAATGAGCTGACTGTCTGAATCTGAAGTGTGTTGGAGAAGGCCGGCTGAGGCTCTACGACATCCTTAGGAGCTTACAGGGGACCCTTCTTGTTTTTTCTTTCTTTTGTCCCCCTTTTTTTTTTCCTCCTTCCCTTTGGGATTGAGGTAGTATGCAGGGGGAATGCGAAGGGCTTGATGTGAGCTTCGCAGTACGTGGGGACTGCCTAATTAGGCGCGGTGGTGGTGTTTACAATTTGAGATTCCAGTTTAATTACTGTTTGCCATTTTACTGTTATATTGGTTGAGTGGAATATGATTATACATAGAAAAGGTGGGAGTCGAGAATTGTTGGAAAAGGGACGAGTTTCAAAATGTGTCTAAGAGGGGAAGGCGAGGGAGGTGGGGGGGAATTTAGTAGGGATTATGGACCAGGTTTGGAAAACCCGATGCTTCATGGGAGTAATCAAAACCAGGAAGTGGTGGGGAGCAGGAGGGGAGGGCAGCAGGGGGGGAGGGGGGAAAGGGGTAGGGTAGAGGCAGCATGGGGAGATACTACAAGGTTTGGTGGTTTTACTGGGTGGGATAATGGGGGATAGAATTGAGGTGTTGAGTTGGAATATTAGAGAGTTATCATATAGGTCTAGGAGAGCGGCAATAATTAAATATGTTCAAGACCAGAACCCGTCAGTAATATGTCTACTAGAAACACATCTAACAAAGGAGACAACACATGTTTTAAATAGGAGATGGGTGCAGAAGGCCTATCATTCCACCTTTTCCAACTATGCAAGGGGTGTATCACTGCTGATCCATAACTCTGTGCAATATGAAGAGATAGAAGTGTATGTGGAAAAGGAGGGACAGTGTGTGGTCGTCAAGTGTGAAATATTTGGCAGACTCATGTGTATAGCTGCAATATATATACCACCTCCATATATGTGCACCAAACTAAGGGAGATAAGGGAGTTCTCTGAGAAGGAGGGAGTAATCCTTTTTTTACTGGTCTGGGACTTCAATAATGTGATAGATCTGTACTGGGATAGGAGTAGTAGACCTCCAGGTATCCAGGATAGTTGTATGACTTCGTTTGGCACTCTTATTGGGGAACTTGGAATGGTGGATGCCTGGCGAGTGAGGAATGGGAGGGTATCCTGCTTCTCTTGTTATTCGGCTTCACATAACACTCTGTCCCGCATTGACATGGCTCTAGCTAGTGATCTGATGGATGCAATGATAGGTGAAGTGCAATATCTGACAAGAGTGATTTCAGATCATAGCCCAATTCTAGTGTTCACGGGGGATCCTGACAGAGGGAAGGAGGGGAGAGTGGAAGCTTCATCCAGCATGGATCCGTCATATTAATATGGGGAATATAGAACGGGATCTCGGGGAATTCTTTATCCACAACGAGGGTAGCACTGGTCCCCTGGTGGTATGGGATGCGATGAAGGCATACCTCAGGGGGCTCCTGTTCAGGGATATTTGTAAACGTAAAACACAGACGAGGCAGGATGAGAAAGATAGCCTGGAGGCCTTAGATAAGGTGGAGCTGGAAGCAATTCGGAGTAATACTACGGACGCGAAGCAAAATCTTAGGCAGGCGCATGAACAGGTTAAAAGGATGCTTTTGGAGAAGGCGGTAAGGAAGCAGGCATTCCAAAAATTGCATTTTTATGAGGAGGGAGAAAAAGTTGGTCATCTATTATCGGTCATAGCTGCAGCTCAAAGGAGTAGTTAATTTGTGCATGGTATGGACACGGTGGAGGGGACACAGGTCACTGAGGTTGAGGAGATTCTTGGGGTCTTTAAAGATTTCTATCGCACACTATATTCTTCTAGCGGAGAGATGAGGGTGGAAGAGGTGGACTCATTTCTTGAGCGAGGTGAGCTTCCGGTGTTGTCTGTGGCGGATAGAGATAAACTGGAGTCACCTATTACTATTGATGAACTGGAGGGCGCTCTGCATGGCATGAGCAATGACAAGGCACCGGGAGCAGACGGGCTACCGGTTGAAATTTATAAACAGTTAGAAGAAATCCTATTACCCAAACTATTGAAAGTCTTTGAGGTGGCGGAGGGGGAAGGTGTATTGCCTGAATCTATGAGAGAAGCAATAATAGTAGTAATTCCTAAGGAGGATAAAAATCCAAGGCTTCCAGACTCATATAGACCAATCTCGTTATTAACAGCGGACGTGAAGCTTCTGGCTAAGGTGTTGTCAAACCGGCTGACTGGAGTTATATCTAACCTAATGCATATGGACCAATCAGGGTTTATGGCCAATAGGTCGACAGCTGCTAATATCAGGAGATTATATCTTAATCTACAGTTGCCGTCTGACAACCCTGGCCGGAGGGTGATCGCTTCGCTAGATGCTCAGAAACCATTTGATAGTGTTAAGTGGAGGTATCTGTGGAAAGTGTTACAACATATGGGTTTTGGCCCACGGTTTGTAAAGTGGGTGCAGCTGTTGTATAATAGGCCTACTGCTAAAGTTAGAGTTAATGGTATGACCTCCTCAGCGTTTGAGTTGCACCGGGGAACGAGACAGGGCTGCCCACTATCGCCGCTCCTATTTGCTATTGCAATAGAGCCTCTGGCGGTGGCCATTAGGAAATCGAAGGAGATCCATGGATTTAGGTATGGGCTTTTAGAGGAGAAAATAGCTCTTTATGCTGACGATTTATTACTTTTCTTGGGGGATCCGTCAGCCTCATTGGATCATGCCATGCAGATAATAGAGAAATTTGGAGAAGTTTCGGGACTGACCATTAATTGGTCTAAATCGAGCTTCTTTAAAGTGGATGGGGAAGTAACCTGGACAAATGATGATACTGGGGCTAACAAATTGAAGAGTGTGGACGAATTTAAATATCTATGTGTCCAGATATTTCTGCCAATAGAAAAATACATACAGATGAACTTATGGCCGCTTCTTAAAAAATTGAGAGCCAAAGTGGATGCCTGGAACAAGCTACATTTGTCAGTTGTTGGAAGGGTTAATTTACTAAAGATAGTAGTAATGCCTAAACTCCTATACATACTGCACAATGCCCCTGTTTGTATTTCAAAGAAAAGATTTAAAGGGATAAACTCGCTGTTTAGGGACCTGGTGTGGGGTAAAAAGCAGCCTAGGGTGCGATTAGTGACTTTACAAAGGCCGAAAGATGAGGGGGGTCTAGCAATCCCAAATCCGGAATTGTATTATATGGCGGCGCAATGTCAACACATCAGGGGCTGGTCTGATCGAGAGAAAGATGGGGTCATTAAAGAAGTGCTGGAATACATAGTGGGTAGAAGTCCATTGGTAATGGGACTAGAGGATGGTGCGGTGGGGATCTTGGGTGGAACGTCTCCTACAATGGCACTTATAAACAAGACCTGGGATAGGCTGAAAAGGGTGAGAGGGGTGACCCGGTTAACTAAGTTTACACCTATCTGGGATAACAGTAATCTCCCGGAGATTCAGAAAATGGGGAATATTGAGGAATGGAGACGCAAGGGTGTAATATACATGCATCAGATATTGGACGGAGGAATTGTGAAATCGTTCCCACAGTTACAGAGTGAGTTTCAGTTACCGGCGTCTGGCTGACTCCACTATAGTCAATTAAAACATGAGATTGCAGCCCAAGCGGCTAAACGAAGTGTGGCCATACAGACTGACCTGGTACTGGAGTATGTGTGTAAGGGCGGAGGAAGCACTAAAGGGATCATTTCTGGCACGTATAAAGATATACTACATACCTTTCTTTTACACTACCCAATTAAAACTAAATCTAAATGGGAGGAGGAAGTTGGGCCGATAACGGAGGAGGTGTGGGAGAGTATCTTAGAGTATGTCCCTAAACTTTCCATGAGCGAACTGGCCAGACTATCTCACCTATACGTGATTCACCGGGTATATAGGTCTTCCTTACTGATGTTTAAAATGGGGTTGAAAAGGAATTCGGAGTGTCCAAGGTGTCAGGGATCTGACGTAGGTATTTTTCATATGATGTGGTCTTGTCCGAGACAGGTCTCCTTTTGGACTAAGGTTATCCACAAGATAGGAAGAACATATGGGTGTGTCCTTCCCAGGGAACCATTGCTATGCATATTGGGATATGTTGAGGAGCTTGGGGTGGAAAATACTATGAAAATTGCCATTGCTAGGCTGCTGTATGCGGCAAGAAAGCTGATCGCCAGGTCCTGGATTAAAAAAGACCCCCCGACCAGGGGAGAGTACATTAAAAGGGTGAAATGTATTCTTCAGCTGGAACAGGGAGTGTATGAAAGAAGGGGGAATGTTAAAATGTTTGAGAAGCTATGGTCTCCTTAGCTGCAATGTGAATAGGACGAGTGATGGACCAGTAAACTGGTCTGGGACCGGGATAGCCGTCGGAGACCTCTGATGTGTGTGCTTTGTTTTATTTGTGTTACTAGTAGTTCCTCCTGCACAATGGGATGGTTGCTATACTACCGTTGGAGGGTATTCTAAGTGTGTACTAAATGGGATGTAGTATCATGGAGAAGTGTTGCTGCCGGGGTGGGGGAGGGGGCGGGAGGGGGAGTTAAAGGGGTAATAGATGTGATAAACTTAATTTGGATGCCAATTTGTTATTCTGTTGTATATATTCTGTTTTAATAAAAAAGTATCTGATTTTAAAAAAAAAAAAAAAGGAGCTCTTAGACAGAATTGTGGCAAGGCACAGATCTGGCCAAGGTTACAAAAGAATTTCTGCAGTACTCAAGGCTCCTAAGAGCACAGTGGCCTCCATAATCCTTAAATGGAAGACGTTTGGGACCACCAGAGCTCTTCCTAGCCCTAGCCGTCCAGCCAAACTGAGCAATCGTGAGAGATGAGCCTTGGTAAGAGAGGTAAAGAAGAACCCCAAGATCACTATGGCTGAGCTTCAGAGATGCAGTAGGTAGATGGGAGAAAGTTCCACAATGTCAACTATTACTACAGCCCTCCACCAATCAGGCCTTTATAACAGAGTGGCTCAACAGAAGCCTCTCCTCAGTGCAAGACATATTAAAGTCTGCATAGAGTTTGCAAAAAATCACACAGATTCCCAGACTGAGAAATAAGATTATCTGTTCTGATGAGACGAAACTAGAACTTTATAGTGATAATTCTAAGCGGTATATGTAGAGAAAACCAGGCACTGCTCATCACCTGCCCAAGACCTAAACATGTCCACCAACATTCACCATCCAACTTGATGGAACTGGAGAGGATCTGCAAGGAAGAATGGCAGAGGATCCGCAAATCCAGGTGTGAAAAACTTGTTGCATCATTCCCAAGAAGACTGATGGCTGTACTAGCTCAAAAGGGTGTTTCTACTCAATACTAAGCAAAGGGTCTGAATACTTATGACCATGTGATATTTCAGTTTTTCTTGTTTAATAAATTTGCAAAAATTTCTACATTCTTGTTTTTTTTTCTGTCAAGATGAGGTGCAGAGTGTACATTAATGAGAAAAAAATGAACTTTTTTGAAATTACCGAATAGCTGCAATGAAACAAAGAGTGAAAAATTTAAAAGGGTCTAAATACTTTCCATACCCACTGTATGTAAGGAATCCATCCTCTGACTCATATAGCCTGGAGTCACGAGGATCGGTCTCTAGCTACAACACTGTTCACACCCTGTGTCCCAGAATGAACCATTCTTTACCTGTCAGCTGACCCCTCCCAGGGTGGGCTAGTCCCAACCGTTAACTATTTCTGTCCCTACAGTCTGTTGCTGGGCAGATTTAACCTTTTATCTACATTTCTATACACAAACATTACTGTACATTATAATGCTCTACATCATAACATCTTATAACACATATATATTACTCTATACTATATATCTTCAACATACATTACACAAGAATATATCACATTATAATATAATATATCACACTTCACATAGCACATCATAATATTTACAAAAGATGTTAAACAATTTTCATTACACAACAACACAATATAATGACATAACTGGTGTCTACAGGGCCAGGAATGAGACTGCTATTGTCCACAACTCTTACATTTCTGCCCCTTTTTAACAATGGTCATCCTTGACCATGTAACCACCTGGAAGACAAAAACCCCATCACAAAAAAAACAGCAGCTTTTCCTCTGGAAAGTGGATAATATCCTCTCCTCGTTGGGTCAGCACGAGCCTGGTCATACTGGGTGAAGACCCTGGAATAATAAGTCCAAGTCCTTTAACTGGAAGGACCTGTAGGCCAATGCAACATACAGCTCTGACATTTCAAGGGCACAGTCTATAAGGGAATAAATCCATGATGGGACAGGAAAGAGTCCATCAGGAGGGGCTTATAAAAAAGTCCATGGGGGCATGGGACATCGAGTGTGCAACTGGCACAACAAGGGTTTTCAGTCATCTGAGTGCTCTTCTTCTCAATTTACTCCTATTCTTCAAGTACCTGGCTGTGCTCACACCCAAGTCTGATTGGCCTCCTCCCTCCTTACATACACAGTTGAATTGGCACCCTGTGACAAGTAGATGACTCCATGGGCTGCTGGCTCTGTCAGCTTAGTGGTTTCTACCTCTTTGGGGTTTCTCGGGAGAGTTGAGGTAGTTTACCCATGTCCTCCTTTCTGCAACTTTCATGACTCAATGATCCGGAGAATCATGGTGTTACCATTTTTTGTGGTAGCTAATGTGGCGGGGACAAGCCCCCAGTAGCCTCTGGTAGTTGGGTGGTGGCCACTGCGTACCATCCTTCAAGTCCATCCACTTTCAAGAACTGTACCAATTCTCCCTCCGCAAGATTAGCCCGCGCCGGAGGGAAGCGGCATTAAAAAACTTTGTGGCTGGTCTTCTCCTCCAACACGAAGCCGAAGCCTTGCCCATGATCATAGTACCTCACGGTACCCCAGGTCATTTGCCACTCGAGTCCTTCTCCCCTGGCTGGTCTAGTTGGGAAAGCACCAACAACCTCTCTCTCCTTCTTATTTCTGATGACGCCCGCAATCTATTCAGCCTAGTGGCCAGGGAGTTTCCTCCACAACTTCTTTCAGGATAGAATGCCCTAGTGGAGGTGGAGTATAGGCAGGGGGTTTGGTTTTCGGCAGGGTCAACAAAGTAACCACTAGATATTAGGTCAGCAAGGCTTTCAATTATTCAGCCCGCCCTGAAGGCTGGGGTCAAATTGGAATATAGACTCCAGCTTCCTTATCGGATTCAGGGGACCACCAGCCACCTGGCCTTATCTGTTTCACCACCACCAGAGCCATCCAACATTGCGCTTGAGCACACCCTAGTCTGGAGCCTTCCCGGACTTTCACTACATCCCACGCATGCCACCAAAATCATTGTTCCGCCATCCTGTTCCTCTGCTCTTCCTCCGACTTCTCTCTACAAAATGGCGCCATGCTGCTCACCCCTTGGCGGCCGGTTGTTCGGCTTCACCTCAGGCAGGGTGGGGTTTCTTCCAGCTGACTCTCCCGTTTCCTCTAGGCCTCTGCCCATTTCGTGCTGTAATGTTGCGGTGGGCAGGTCTCCTCCCACTTCGTCCGACGGGGACAGACACAGGTTTCCATGGGCTGGCATCTCCAAGTGTGGCATTTCTGTTGATAGCTGTAGGTTCTTGTAGGCTGGCCAGATTTTCGTTCCCTTGCAGTCCATTGCCGCTCACAACAGGTGGAGTCTTCTTTTAGAGCTGCACCACTGTCTGCCATCTTGGAGTCGATGCTCAGTGCCATCTTCGACCTTACTGTGGTCACCATGTCATGCCTACCTCGTAACATTTGGATCTTCTGTTGGCAAGGCTTGATCCCAAGTGTAAAATGGCACAAGGTGATAGTCAAGGGCAAGAGATTGATTCTGGATGTCCTGGCACGCGATATGAAATACCTAGTGCTGGCTGATTGTGTGGACTTTGGCCCTGTGCGCTGGGAACCTCTGTAGGCTGCATTCTGCCGCTGGTGTCAGCTGACCAGAACCAAATGACGACTCACATGCACAAGGAGACCAACTGTTCACTTTAATCCCTTCAACTCACAGCCTTTTTTCACCTTCATGACCAGGCCAATTTTTTTAATTCTAACCAGTGTTACTTTATGATGTAATAACTCTGAAACGCTTCAGCAAATCTAAGTAATTCTGAGATTGTTTTTTCATAACACACTGTACTTCATGATAGTGGTAAAGTTAGGACAAGATTTTTTGCATTTATTTGAGAAAATATCAGAAATGTGGCTAAAATTTAGCAATTTTCAAACTTCTAGCTTTTATGTCCTTAACCCCTGCACTCTCTGGCGATTTTCCATTTTTCATTTTAGTTTTTTCTCCCTTTCTTCCGAAAGACATAACTTTTTTTTATTTCCATCAATATTGCTATATGAGGGCTTATTTTTTGTGGGACGAATGGTACGTTTGAATGAAACCATTAATTTTACCATATAGTGTACTGGAAAATCAGAAAAAAAATCCAAATGTGGAGAAATTGTCAAAAAAGTGCAATTCCATGTATGTTTTGGTTTTTTTTCATTTACCATGTTTACTATATGATAAAACTGATGTGTCTGTGTGATGCCCCACTTTGGTACAAGTTCGTAGATACCAAACATGTATACTTTTATCTAAGGGGTGAAAAAAATAATTCAGAAGTTTGTCCAAAATAAGAGTAACACTTTTTTCGCCATTTTCTGAGACCCGTAACATTCTTATTTTTTGGGATCTGGGGCTCAGTGATGGCTTATTTTTTCTGTCTTGAATTGGCATTTTTAATTATACCCATTTTATGCAGATGCTATATTTTGATTGCCTGTTAATGCATCTTAAAAAAATGTTGTGGCGACCAAAAAAAATGTAATTATGGCGTTTGGATTTGGATCGTGTACCGATCAGATTAATTGATTTTATTGATAGATCCAGAATTTCTTAAAGCGGCGATATGAAATATGTGTATATTTGTTATCTGTTTTATTTTCAATGAGGCGACAGGGGAATGATTTGAACTTTTTAGGTTTTTTATTTTTTCATATTTTTTAAAACTTATTTTTTATTTATTTTACTGGTCCCTCTAGGGGACTTTATGCCTTCACTGTCCGATTGCCGGTGCATTTCTACTGATCAGAGCAGCATCGCTGTGATCTGGACTCTATTTGGCCTATGTTCAGTGGTGTCCATCTTTGTAAAGGTGAAAAAAACAGTCGATGACTGCACTTTTGTGCAAGCCTAAAACGACAAGAAAAAAGATGGAAATTGCTGGACCACATGCCAAACAGGAGTTTAAGGCGACTCTCTCTGTCCCATTACAATGAATTTTCCTTTAGGAATTTTATTTGAATCATGATTTTCAAAGCTTTACACGTAATCCCTGGTGTAAGCGCTTGGCGTAGAGCACAGGATAAATGTGAGCCACACCGTACTGCGATCTTTGGGAAGCAGAATGATCACATCAGCAGCAGTTGAAGAATAGACTATTTATTTTTTTGTTGTACACTGTGTGGTATAAGTGATTAGGCAGCTTTATTTCTCAGATGAGTATGGTGACAGTGATGTCAAATTTATATTGTTTTTTTAGGTTTAGCTACTATCACGCTAAAAAGTTTTTTAGAAAATAAAGGTTGTTTGCCTCACCAAATCTTGAAGGGTGTAGTTTTTTAATTTTCTGCCCACAGAGAGGTGTGATGGCTTGTTTTTTGTGGGATGAGTTGGAGTTTTTATTGGTACCATTTAAGGACACATAACATTTTTTTATCGCTTTTTATTCCTCTTTTTGTGAGGCAGAATGAAAAAGAAACAGCAATTCAGGATGTTTATTTTTTTTAACTTTACACTGTTCGCCATGTCCTAAAACTGATAAGGTATATCAGATAGCAGGAGAAAAGCAGGTTTAAATACCGCGCCAAACCACAGGAGTCCAGATGGTGTTAGTAAAATTCTTCCCTTTATTTTCACAGGTCTACGCGTTTCGATGACATATCCGTCCTCTTCCTCAGGACAATGTACAGAGAATACTATAGCCAGAATTTTATTAACACCATCTGGACTCCTGTGGTTTGGCGCGGTATTTAAACCTGCTTTTCTCCTGCTATCTGATATACCTCTTCGTTGCGGGACTGCTGCCTTCCACACTACTTATACGCTTGTTAAGAGGTTGTGACTGGCACAACCCTACCAGGTGAGTGCTTTTATTTGCATTCACCCCCTTGTGTCATAATGGGTACAACCCTATTGCGCCTTCTCTTTCCACAGCTCCTTTTGCCTCCTAAAACTGATTAGGCAATATTTTTCTTCAGGTCAGTATGAAAACAGCAATATCACATTTATATAGTTTTTTTTTAAATGTTATTGCTTTGCTGTATTCTGAGAGCTATAGCTTTTTTATTTTTTTGCTGACAGAGCTCTATGTTGCAACCATTAGATGCAACAGTTCTGGGACTCTACCCGGCTCTTCCCGAATTGCCCTGGTGCGTTGGCAATCGGGGTAATAAAAAGTTAATGGCAGCCCATAGCTGCCACTAAGTCCAAGATTAATCATGTCCGGCGTCTCCCCGAGATACCTTCCATGATTAATCTGTAAGTTACAGTAAATAAACACACACAACGAAAAATCCTTTATTTGAAATAATAAACACTAAAAAAAACCCTCGTTCACCAATTTTTTAAGCCCCAAATACCCATCCATGTCCGGCGTAATCCATGGAGGTCCCGCGTCGCTTCCAGCTCTGCTACATGAAGGTGACAGGAGCGGCAGAAGAAGACCACCGCTCCTGTCAGCTCCACGCAGCAACTGAGGTGAGCTGCGCGATCAGTGATGACGTCACTCAGGTTACTCGCGGCCACCGCTGGATCCTTCAACTGTGACAGCAAGTCGCCCGAGTGACAGCGATGAAGTCACAGGTGAGTTGCGGTCACGGGTGGAGGATCCAGCTGGCCGCGGGTAACCTGAGTGACGGCAGCGGTAATCGCGCTGCTCACTTCAGTCACTCAGGGGATTAGCGGTCACCGATGAGTCCTTCACTGGTGACCGCTAATCAGGACGCGACACAGACAGAGCCGCGGTATGACAATGAAGTCGGGTGAAGTTCACCCGAGTTCATTCTCAGCGCGCGACTCTGTCTGCTGTCTGCGGGTATGCATCAACGTCATTTTACATCACACACATGGACACTTCACACGGAAAACACATTCACACGTCAGTTACAAATCTCACGCACACACGGGAATTACTCATGCGCACACGGCTAACATACGCCGGTCACACAGATGCCACATGGACCATGAAAACGTACATAAAAACGAATCACGGACCTGAAAAACGTTTTGGTTTTAACGGATGTGTGTCGGAGGCCTAAAGAAGGGAGCACAAGTAAATTAGTCATTTACTTATGTACCGCCCCGAAATCGAGATGTACCGCCCCGTGCTCAGCAGCCGAGCCGCTCGGATCCGGACCACACAGCTCCAGCCCACACACCTCTCCTCTTGACCTCTAGACTTGAACTTCCAGACTAGACTAAACTTTCCCACCCCAGGCTGTCTGAGACTCCTAGGTGGGCATCTTCCAACCGCCTTGTTCCGCCCCCTGATGTGTCCATCAAGCTCTGAGGGGGGTGACTAGGGTTTTATATGTTTGGCTGCTGTCACCTTGTTAGGGAATGGTGTAATGCGGGGCCCTATCTGTGACTACCTGGCTGGCCAGGGCGTCACACTCCCCCTTGGTTAACCACAGACCGTCCGCGGGCTGTCCAACCACCACCGGTTTATTTTTGCTTTAACTGAAAAAGATAAGAACATATTTACAATTATAATAACTTTATACAATCAAGCATATTTATGAATTTCTTCCCTTGCGGGAGGCAGGTTACTTAAACGTTGCAATGTAAAACATTTTTATTAACCGCGAATGGGACGGGACCGGGTCCTTTTCACTTTTCCCACCCAAGCAAACCTAGCCCTGATGCTGCCTCTAAAAACCAGGTCAGCACCCCTTTTCCCCAGTCCAGGAAACGGGTTCGGGTCCGGGTGTTGCCCACACCGGCCGGGTAATAAGTTCCTTACCTGGCAGTCTCTCTCAGAGGCCCCACATCCAGGTGACCCCCTGACCCGGAGGGTAGTCACTGGTCTCACTAGTGACAGGACCTCGGCCTACAATTTCCCGCAGGCCCTTCCTCCAACCAGCCTCTACGGAGACTGTAGGACTATGAAAAGGGTGGTCAGGGACTATTTACAAGGCCCAATAGCTTTTGGGTGGCCTGCTAGTTCTCATGCCATGTCTTTGTTTAAAATGGGGTAAACCAATGGGAGATAAACAGAGTCCCAATGGGCACGGGAGGATGGTAGCCAGAACCGCTACCTATTCAGCAACCTTCTTCGTCGTCAATGGGACTGTATGGCGGGGGAGGGGAATGGGTGTGCCTCCGGGCACTGCGGCTCACCCTCCTCTTCACATCGAGGGCGAACCATCCCCTCTCCCCGCAATACTGGGTGTAGGTGACCAACTCAACGGGTTCCAGGTCCTGGTCCGGGTGGCCAATCGGAAGGTGGGGGTAGACGTCTTTCTGGGACACAAAGATCTCCCCGTCCAGGTCTGGCTCAAAGATGAACCCCCATCCATGTCGGGGGTCAAAGTGCCGGACCTGACATTCATGCGTCGGGCCCCGCACCCGGAAGGTGGCATTCCTCAGATTGTCCTTTTCTTGGATGGTCCGGGACAGCACCTCCGCTTTTCTCTTCTCGCGGGCCACTATCTCCCGACCCAGCTGGCGCTGCTGCCGCTCCCAGTATGGAGCATCTGCCTTCTCCGGCTCACTCCGTGCGTGGTTCGGGCCCAGCCGGAGCTCCCCCGTGTTGGCTACGACGACACCCTATGCACTGGGGAACCCCGCTGTGTCGCGGCCTGCTCTGCTGCCTGACAGCGGCAACCCCGCGGTGCCTCAGCCGAGGCCTGGGTTTTGGGAGCTGCCAGCTTTGCCCGCTGGGCCCACTTCCGGTCATCGGCCACCTCCATCTTGGCCGGGCGGACTGCCGGGGCCTGGATTAGCTGGGGCGCGGTCCCTTCCGGGACAGACGGATCCCCACCGGGGCAAGGCATCCTCCGGAGGTTAATCTTCCTCAGGGCCGGTGTTGGTGTCAGGATTGCGATGGGCTGACCGCCGGCGGCCCCTGCAGGTGGGTCCTCGTGGGCTGGTAGGGCGGACTCCACTGCCGGTGCTGGTGGCAGCGGACCAAGCGGGGGAGCAGCGGAAACCGGTACGGGCGGCGAGGGAGGCAGTATAGAGGGCAGGGAAAGACCGGGTCCCTCAGCCTGATCGGCCGGTCCCTCGGGAACATAGGGGTGTGGGTCGCTTACCCGCTCTTCTAAGGTTGCCTCCACTTCGCGTGCTCGCACGGCCGCAGCCACCTCCTCCATCTCGGCCACCCACCGCTCCATCAAGAAGCACACCTGGGCCTGTAGGCGGCGACACATCTGCGTCGTCCGGGCTTCCACCCACGCCGCTGTTTCGGGCGCTGACTCCGGTACTCCGGGCTTGCTGGACAGGTCAGCCATGTCGCCCTCTCGGGGTCCAGGAACCAGAAGGGTGGCAGGGTCCTGGAGTCCCTGCCCTTTATCTGCTCGGTCACATGTCGCAGAATCTTCACCCGCCCCCCCTTGGTCTTTTCGCTGCACTCCTCTGTCCGGCCGGTAAGTTTCGTTTTACCGACTTCCGGCTTTGCTTTACAGCCATGTTCCCAGGGGGCGGGGCTTCAGATTTTGCGCTCTTTTCGAGGGGAAGAAGACTCTGGCGGGAATCTTTACGCCAAACAATGGTGGCAAGATGGCGGATTTTGAAAATTTTGCAACGGATCACCGCTGACTTCACGTCAAGGCGCACTTCCACAAGATAAGTGGATGGGTAAGTATCCTGTTTGTGACGCCAGAAATCAAGATGTACCGCCCCGTGCTCAGCAGATGAGCCACTCGGATCCGGACCTTCATTGGCTGGCTCGAGGGTCTCCGGACCCGGGGGTCCTGCGGTCACGTCGATCAAAAAGGGGTTTGCGGTTTGGTGACGTATGTGTACGGCTGGAGCCGTGTTTAAGTTCGTGACGCCACCCACGGGATGTGGTGAAGGTAGACACCACCGCTGCAGTTACGGGGCACCCGGGGGAGATGTTTTGCAGCAAGTTGTTAACCCCTCCGTGGGCAGGGATGGTGGCCCCGGGACCCGTTGGGGGTGTTTAGCGGTGCAGGGAGTTGGGCGGCCGGAGGGCACTGATGTACTCACGATTAGTAAACACACGAGTCTCTGGTAAACCAAGGTGATGGTGGTCGGTGCCCACAGCCGGCTGCAGTCTGGTCCCCCACCCGGTTGATGGTCTCTGCCTTTCTCCTGCACCTATTTGTGATGGTGGACTACCTGCGCTTACAACTTCAGGAGTCCGCTCCTGGCTATTGGTTGCCTGAGGAGCCCTTTGTCTGCAGACGCTGGCCCATGGGATCTCTTTGCCGTGGCGGTGGCTTTCTATCCCCCTCGTTGGACTGTTGTCTTCAGTCAGGACTTTGGGTGGGATAGGACCTCTAGTCCTGGCCTCAATCAGTTAATTAGATAGCCCCCAGTAACTTCTGGACCTAGCTTCAGGGTCTGAGTACCCCCCTTTGTGCTCCGGTTTCCGGGTCGGTTCCCCGGGTCGGTACCGGCGGGCCACTACCCTGTCCCGGTCCACCTCGGTTCTACCGAGCCGTCTTCCCGGCTCCTGCAGACAGAGGCCTCCGTATGCCTCCTAGCCAGCAGTACCAGGACTCCTACCCTGGCATCGGTTCAGTTTAGGTCTCTCTTTGCTGGAGCTGCACACAGCTCCAGCCTACACACCTCTCGACTTGAACTTCCAGACTAGACTAACCTTTCCCACCCCAGGCTGTCTGAGACTCCTAGGTGGGCATCTTCCAACCGCCTTGTTCCGCCCCCTGGTGTGTCCATCAAGCTCTGAGGGGGGTGACTAGGGTTTTATATGTTTGGCTGCTGTCACCTTGTTAGGGAACGGTGTAATGTGGGGCCCTATCTGTGACTACCTGACTGGCCAGGGCATCACACTTACATAGTATCATGTCCTACTGGTATCCATACACCCTAAGGCACCCTTCACACATCAGTGAAAAACATATGTTTTTCACTGACGTGATAAAGATGCGTATGTCCCTCCGAGTGCCATGATTTTGGCACATGTGTGATCTCCATGCTATCCATGATAATACATGGAGATAAGGCACTTATACTCACCTGTCCATGTCGCTGCTGTCCGTGGTGATGATACCTCCTGCAATGCTTTGTCCGGCCGCCGCTGTATCACCGCTGCTGCTGCTTCCATGTTGGCTGTGCAGTGCATATGTATGAGCATAATTAGCCGGCCTGGAAGCAGAGAAAGCAGCAGCTGGAGACAGCTAACATGTGAGTTTAAAAAGCTTTTTATTTCAAATATATGTGTTTTTCTGGTACATGTTTCAAGGATCACACCATTGTGTGGTCCGTGGGACATCAGTGATGCCGGAAAAAAACGGACATGTCGGAACAAACGACACATATGTGTGCCGCAAGGAAACACATCAGTGAAAATCACTGATGTGTGCACAGACCCATTGATTTTAATTGGTCTGCGTATGTCTGTGATTCTGGTATGTATAAAAACTGCAACATACGTACCAGAATCACTGATGTGTGAAGGGGGCCTAATGCACGTCTGATGGGGAGATAAGGTATGCAACACCAGTGACTATGTAAGGGGAATACATGAAATAGCAGAAACTGCTGTGTGAATACTGACTTGAAAAATCCAATAGCTACATGTAAGAGTGAAAATGTGAAAAATGGAATCTGCATTACTGCCATGAACATATGAATCAAGAGAAATTTAGCTACTGAATTGATCAATGCAATAGAGCCCCAACACTACGCCAAAGTATTTCTCTACGTTGGGGTCCCTAGCTTGTGTGTGTCCTCTCATGCAGTTAAAAAACTTACCGTGTATGGGAAGCTGAGACCCAGGCTATATATGCGTATGATATGGATTGGCAATAGGTGTGTGGGGAGGGTTCACAAACGAAAAACTACTAACAATAAGGAATAACGTTTGGAACACCATTCTAAGTCTGAACTGGGTGCAAAAACCTAAAAAAACATCACTATGGGGAGATAAGGTATGCAACACCAGTGACTATGTAAGGGGAATACATGAAATAGCAGAAACTGCTGTGTGAATACTGACTTGAAAAATCCAATAGCTACATGTAAGAGTGAAAATGTGAAAAATGGAATCTGCATTACTGCTATGAACATATGAATCAAGAGAAATTTAGCTACTGAATTGATCAATGCAATAGAGCCCCAACACTACGCCAAAGTATTTCTCTACGTTGGGGTCCCTAGCTTGTGTGTGTCCTCTCATGCAGTTAAAAAACTTACCGTGTATGGGAAGCTGAGACCCAGGCTATATATGCGTATGATATGGATTGGCAATAGGTGTGTGGGGAGGGTTCACAAACGAAAAACTACTAACAATAAGGAATAACGTTTGGAACACCATTCTAAGTCTGAACTGGGTGCAAAAACCTAAAAAAACATCACTATGGGGAGATAAGGTATGCAACACCAGTGACTATGTAAGGGGAATACATGAAATAGCAGAAACTGCTGTGTGAATACTGACTTGAAAAATCCAATAGCTACATGTAAGAGTGAAAATGTGAAAAATGGAATCTGCATTACTGCCATGAACATATGAATCAAGAGAAATTTAGCTACTGAATTGATCAATGCAATAGAGCCCCAACACTACGCCAAAGTATTTCTCTACGTTGGGGTCCCTAGCTTGTGTGTGTCCTCTCATGCAGTTAAAAAACTTACCGTGTATGGGAAGCTGAGACCCAGGCTATATATGCGTATGATATGGATTGGCAATAGGTGTGTGGGGAGGGTTCACAAACGAAAAACTACTAACAATAAGGAATAACGTTTGGAACACCATTCTAAGTCTGAACTGGGTGCAAAAACCTAAAAAAACATCACTATGGGGAGATAAGGTATGCAACACCAGTGACTATGTAAGGGGAATACATGAAATAGCAGAAACTGCTGTGTGAATACTGACTTGAAAAATCCAATAGCTACATGTAAGAGTGAAAATGTGAAAAATGGAATCTGCATTACTGCCATGAACATATGAATCAAGAGAAATTTAGCTACTGAATTGATCAATGCAATAGAGCCCCAACACTACGCCAAAGTATTTCTCTACGTTGGGGTCCCTAGCTTGTGTGTGTCCTCTCATGCAGTTAAAAAACTTACCGTGTATGGGAAGCTGAGACCCAGGCTATATATGCGTATGATATGGATTGGCAATAGGTGTGTGGGGAGGGTTCACAAACGAAAAACTACTAACAATAAGGAATAACGTTTGGAACACCATTCTAAGTCTGAACTGGGTGCAAAAACCTAAAAAAACATCACTATGGGGAGATAAGGTATGCAACACCAGTGACTATGTAAGGGGAATACATGAAATAGCAGAAACTGCTGTGTGAATACTGACTTGAAAAATCCAATAGCTACATGTAAGAGTGAAAATGTGAAAAATGGAATCTGCATTACTGCCATGAACATATGAATCAAGAGAAATTTAGCTACTGAATTGATCAATGCAATAGAGCCCCAACACTACGCCAAAGTATTTCTCTACGTTGAGGTCCCTAGCTTGTGTGTGTCCTCTCATGCAGTTAAAAAACTTACCGTGTATGGGAAGCTGAGACCCAGGCTATATATGCGTATGATATGGATTGGCAATAGGTGTGTGGGGAGGGTTCACAAACGAAAAACTACTAACAATAAGGAATAACGTTTGGAACACCATTCTAAGTCTGAACTGGGTGCAAAAACCTAAAAAAACATCACTATGGGGAGATAAGGTATGCAACACCAGTGACTATGTAAGGGGAATACATGAAATAGCAGAAACTGCTGTGTGAATACTGACTTGAAAAATCCAATAGCTACATGTAAGAGTGAAAATGTGAAAAATGGAATCTGCATTACTGCCATGAACATATGAATCAAGAAAAATTTAGCTACTGAATTGATCAATGCAATAGAGCCCCAACACTACGCCAAAGTATTTCTCTACGTTGGGGTCCCTAGCTTGTGTGTGTCCTCTCATGCAGTTAAAAAACTTACCGTGTATGGGAAGCTGAGACCCAGGCTATATATGCGTATGATATGGCTTGGCAATAGGTGTGTGGGGAGGGTTCACAAACGAAAAACTACTAACAATAAGGAATAACGTTTGGAACACCATTCTAAGTCTGAACTGGGTGCAAAAACCTAAAAAAACATCACTATGGGGAGATAAGGTATGCAACACCAGTGACTATGTAAGGGGAATACATGAAATAGCAGAAACTGCTGTGTGAATACTGACTTGAAAAATCCAATAGCTACATGTAAGAGTGAAAATGTGAAAAATGGAATCTGCATTACTGCCATGAACATATGAATCAAGAGAAATTTAGCTACTGAATTGATCAATGCAATAGAGCCCCAACACTACGCCAAAGTATTTCTCTACGTTGGGGTCCCTAGCTTGTGTGTGTCCTCTCATGCAGTTAAAAAACTTACCGTGTATGGGAAGCTGAGACCCAGGCTATATATGCGTATGATATGGATTGGCAATAGGTGTGTGGGGAGGGTTCACAAACGAAAAACTACTAACAATAAGGAATAACGTTTGGAACACCATTCTAAGTCTGAACTGGGTGCAAAAACCTAAAAAAACATCACTATGGGGAGATAAGGTATGCAACACCAGTGACTATGTAAGGGGAATACATGAAATAGCAGAAACTGCTGTGTGAATACTGACTTGAAAAATCCAATAGCTACATGTAAGAGTGAAAATGTGAAAAATGGAATCTGCATTACTGCCATGAACATATGAATCAAGAGAAATTTAGCTACTGAATTGATCAATGCAATAGAGCCCCAACACTACGCCAAAGTATTTCTCTACGTTGGGGTCCCTAGCTTGTGTGTGTCCTCTCATGCAGTTAAAAAACTTACCGTGTATGGGAAGCTGAGACCCAGGCTATATATGCGTATGATATGGATTGGCAATAGGTGTGTGGGGAGGGTTCACAAACGAAAAACTACTAACAATAAGGAATAACGTTTGGAACACCATTCTAAGTCTGAACTGGGTGCAAAAACCTAAAAAAACATCACTATGGGGAGATAAGGTATGCAACACCAGTGACTATGTAAGGGGAATACATGAAATAGCAGAAACTGCTGTGTGAATACTGACTTGAAAAATCCAATAGCTACATGTAAGAGTGAAAATGTGAAAAATGGAATCTGCATTACTGCTATGAACATATGAATCAAGAGAAATTTAGCTACTGAATTGATCAATGCAATAGAGCCCCAACACTACGCCAAAGTATTTCTCTACGTTGGGGTCCCTAGCTTGTGTGTGTCCTCTCATGCAGTTAAAAAACTTACCGTGTATGGGAAGCTGAGACCCAGGCTATATATGCGTATGATATGGATTGGCAATAGGTGTGTGGGGAGGGTTCACAAACGAAAAACTACTAACAATAAGGAATAACGTTTGGAACACCATTCTAAGTCTGAACTGGGTGCAAAAACCTAAAAAAACATCACTATGGGGAGATAAGGTATGCAACACCAGTGACTATGTAAGGGGAATACATGAAATAGCAGAAACTGCTGTGTGAATACTGACTTGAAAAATCCAATAGCTACATGTAAGAGTGAAAATGTGAAAAATGGAATCTGCATTACTGCCATGAACATATGAATCAAGAGAAATTTAGCTACTGAATTGATCAATGCAATAGAGCCCCAACACTACGCCAAAGTATTTCTCTACGTTGGGGTCCCTAGCTTGTGTGTGTCCTCTCATGCAGTTAAAAAACTTACCGTGTATGGGAAGCTGAGACCCAGGCTATATATGCGTATGATATGGATTGGCAATAGGTGTGTGGGGAGGGTTCACAAACGAAAAACTACTAACAATAAGGAATAACGTTTGGAACACCATTCTAAGTCTGAACTGGGTGCAAAAACCTAAAAAAACATCACTATGGGGAGATAAGGTATGCAACACCAGTGACTATGTAAGGGGAATACATGAAATAGCAGAAACTGCTGTGTGAATACTGACTTGAAAAATCCAATAGCTACATGTAAGAGTGAAAATGTGAAAAATGGAATCTGCATTACTGCCATGAACATATGAATCAAGAGAAATTTAGCTACTGAATTGATCAATGCAATAGAGCCCCAACACTACGCCAAAGTATTTCTCTACGTTGGGGTCCCTAGCTTGTGTGTGTCCTCTCATGCAGTTAAAAAACTTACCGTGTATGGGAAGCTGAGACCCAGGCTATATATGCGTATGATATGGATTGGCAATAGGTGTGTGGGGAGGGTTCACAAACGAAAAACTACTAACAATAAGGAATAACGTTTGGAACACCATTCTAAGTCTGAACTGGGTGCAAAAACCTAAAAAAACATCACTATGGGGAGATAAGGTATGCAACACCAGTGACTATGTAAGGGGAATACATGAAATAGCAGAAACTGCTGTGTGAATACTGACTTGAAAAATCCAATAGCTACATGTAAGAGTGAAAATGTGAAAAATGGAATCTGCATTACTGCTATGAACATATGAATCAAGAGAAATTTAGCTACTGAATTGATCAATGCAATAGAGCCCCAACACTACGCCAAAGTATTTCTCTACGTTGGGGTCCCTAGCTTGTGTGTGTCCTCTCATGCAGTTAAAAAACTTACCGTGTATGGGAAGCTGAGACCCAGGCTATATATGCGTATGATATGGATTGGCAATAGGTGTGTGGGGAGGGTTCACAAACGAAAAACTACTAACAATAAGGAATAACGTTTGGAACACCATTCTAAGTCTGAACTGGGTGCAAAAACCTAAAAAAACATCACTATGGGGAGATAAGGTATGCAACACCAGTGACTATGTAAGGGGAATACATGAAATAGCAGAAACTGCTGTGTGAATACTGACTTGAAAAATCCAATAGCTACATGTAAGAGTGAAAATGTGAAAATGGAATCTGCATTACTGCCATGAACATATGAATCAAGAGAAATTTAGCTACTGAATTGATCAATGCAATAGAGCCCCAACACTACGCCAAAGTATTTCTCTACGTTGGGGTCCCTAGCTTGTGTGTGTCCTCTCATGCAGTTAAAAAACTTACCGTGTATGGGAAGCTGAGACCCAGGCTATATATGCGTATGATATGGATTGGCAATAGGTGTGTGGGGAGGGTTCACAAACGAAAAACTACTAACAATAAGGAATAACGTTTGGAACACCATTCTAAGTCTGAACTGGGTGCAAAAACCTAAAAAAACATCACTATGGGGAGATAAGGTATGCAACACCAGTGACTATGTAAGGGGAATACATGAAATAGCAGAAACTGCTGTGTGAATACTGACTTGAAAAATCCAATAGCTACATGTAAGAGTGAAAATGTGAAAAATGGAATCTGCATTACTGCCATGAACATATGAATCAAGAGAAATTTAGCTACTGAATTGATCAATGCAATAGAGCCCCAACACTACGCCAAAGTATTTCTCTACGTTGGGGTCCCTAGCTTGTGTGTGTCCTCTCATGCAGTTAAAAAACTTACCGTGTATGGGAAGCTGAGACCCAGGCTATATATGCGTATGATATGGATTGGCAATAGGTGTGTGGGGAGGGTTCACAAACGAAAAACTACTAACAATAAGGAATAACGTTTGGAACACCATTCTAAGTCTGAACTGGGTGCAAAAACCTAAAAAAACATCACTATGGGGAGATAAGGTATGCAACACCAGTGACTATGTAAGGGGAATACATGAAATAGCAGAAACTGCTGTGTGAATACTGACTTGAAAAATCCAATAGCTACATGTAAGAGTGAAAATGTGAAAAATGGAATCTGCATTACTGCCATGAACATATGAATCAAGAGAAATTTAGCTACTGAATTGATCAATGCAATAGAGCCCCAACACTACGCCAAAGTATTTCTCTACGTTGAGGTCCCTAGCTTGTGTGTGACCTCTCATGCAGTTAAAAAACTTACCGTGTATGGGAAGCTGAGACCCAGGCTATATATGCGTATGATATGGATTGGCAATAGGTGTGTGGGGAGGGTTCACAAACGAAAAACTACTAACAATAAGGAATAACGTTTGGAACACCATTCTAAGTCTGAACTGGGTGCAAAAACCTAAAAAAACATCACTATGGGGAGATAAGGTATGCAACACCAGTGACTATGTAAGGGGAATACATGAAATAGCAGAAACTGCTGTGTGAATACTGACTTGAAAAATCCAATAGCTACATGTAAGAGTGAAAATGTGAAAAATGGAATCTGCATTACTGCCATGAACATATGAATCAAGAAAAATTTAGCTACTGAATTGATCAATGCAATAGAGCCCCAACACTACGCCAAAGTATTTCTCTACGTTGGGGTCCCTAGCTTGTGTGTGTCCTCTCATGCAGTTAAAAAACTTACCGTGTATGGGAAGCTGAGACCCAGGCTATATATGCGTATGATATGGCTTGGCAATAGGTGTGTGGGGAGGGTTCACAAACGAAAAACTACTAACAATAAGGAATAACGTTTGGAACACCATTCTAAGTCTGAACTGGGTGCAAAAACCTAAAAAAACATCACTATGGGGAGATAAGGTATGCAACACCAGTGACTATGTAAGGGGAATACATGAAATAGCAGAAACTGCTGTGTGAATACTGACTTGAAAAATCCAATAGCTACATGTAAGAGTGAAAATGTGAAAAATGGAATCTGCATTACTGCCATGAACATATGAATCAAGAGAAATTTAGCTACTGAATTGATCAATGCAATAGAGCCCCAACACTACGCCAAAGTATTTCTCTACGTTGGGGTCCCTAGCTTGTGTGTGTCCTCTCATGCAGTTAAAAAACTTACCGTGTATGGGAAGCTGAGACCCAGGCTATATATGCGTATGATATGGATTGGCAATAGGTGTGTGGGGAGGGTTCACAAACGAAAAACTACTAACAATAAGGAATAACGTTTGGAACACCATTCTAAGTCTGAACTGGGTGCAAAAACCTAAAAAAACATCACTATGGGGAGATAAGGTATGCAACACCAGTGACTATGTAAGGGGAATACATGAAATAGCAGAAACTGCTGTGTGAATACTGACTTGAAAAATCCAATAGCTACATGTAAGAGTGAAAATGTGAAAAATGGAATCTGCATTACTGCCATGAACATATGAATCAAGAGAAATTTAGCTACTGAATTGATCAATGCAATAGAGCCCCAACACTACGCCAAAGTATTTCTCTACGTTGGGGTCCCTAGCTTGTGTGTGTCCTCTCATGCAGTTAAAAAACTTACCGTGTATGGAAAGCTGAGACCCAGGCTATATATGCGTATGATATGGATTGGCAATAGGTGTGTGGGGAGGGTTCACAAACGAAAAACTACTAACAATAAGGAATAACGTTTGGAACACCATTCTAAGTCTGAACTGGGTGCAAAAACCTAAAAAAACATCACTATGGGGAGATAAGGTATGCAACACCAGTGACTATGTAAGGGGAATACATGAAATAGCAGAAACTGCTGTGTGAATACTGACTTGAAAAATCCAATAGCTACATGTAAGAGTGAAAATGTGAAAAATGGAATCTGCATTACTGCCATGAACATATGAATCAAGAGAAATTTAGCTACTGAATTGATCAATGCAATAGAGCCCCAACACTACGCCAAAGTATTTCTCTACGTTGGGGTCCCTAGCTTGTGTGTGTCCTCTCATGCAGTTAAAAAACTTACCGTGTATGGGAAGCTGAGACCCAGGCTATATATGCGTATGATATGGATTGGCAATAGGTGTGTGGGGAGGGTTCACAAACGAAAAACTACTAACAATAAGGAATAACGTTTGGAACACCATTCTAAGTCTGAACTGGGTGCAAAAACCTAAAAAAACATCACTATGGGGAGATAAGGTATGCAACACCAGTGACTATGTAAGGGGAATACATGAAATAGCAGAAACTGCTGTGTGAATACTGACTTGAAAAATCCAATAGCTACATGTAAGAGTGAAAATGTGAAAAATGGAATCTGCATTACTGCCATGAACATATGAATCAAGAGAAATTTAGCTACTGAATTGATCAATGCAATAGAGCCCCAACACTACGCCAAAGTATTTCTCTACGTTGGGGTCCCTAGCTTGTGTGTGTCCTCTCATGCAGTTAAAAAACTTACCGTGTATGGGAAGCTGAGACCCAGGCTATATATGCGTATGATATGGATTGGCAATAGGTGTGTGGGGAGGGTTCACAAACGAAAAACTACTAACAATAAGGAATAACGTTTGGAACACCATTCTAAGTCTGAACTGGGTGCAAAAACCTAAAAAAACATCACTATGGGGAGATAAGGTATGCAACACCAGTGACTATGTAAGGGGAATACATGAAATAGCAGAAACTGCTGTGTGAATACTGACTTGAAAAATCCAATAGCTACATGTAAGAGTGAAAATGTGAAAAATGGAATCTGCATTACTGCCATGAACATATGAATCAAGAGAAATTTAGCTACTGAATTGATCAATGCAATAGAGCCCCAACACTACGCCAAAGTATTTCTCTACGTTGGGGTCCCTAGCTTGTGTGTG
Organism: Anomaloglossus baeobatrachus; assembly: GCF_048569485.1. Lineage (NCBI taxonomy): Eukaryota > Metazoa > Chordata > Amphibia > Anura > Aromobatidae > Anomaloglossus > Anomaloglossus baeobatrachus. Next base: position 571,562,729 of record NC_134356.1, read on the forward strand.
TCCTCTCATGCAGTTAAAAAACTTACCGTGTATGGGAAGCTGAGACCCAGGCTATATATGCGTATGATATGGATTGGCAATAGGTGTGTGGGGAGGGTTCACAAACGAAAAACTACTAACAATAAGGAATAACGTTTGGAACACCATTCTAAGTCTGAACTGGGTGCAAAAACCTAAAAAAACATCACTATGGGGAGATAAGGTATGCAACACCAGTGACTATGTAAGGGGAATACATGAAATAGCAGAAACTGCTGTGTGAATACTGACTTGAAAAATCCAATAGCTACATGTAAGAGTGAAAATGTGAAAAATGGAATCTGCATTACTGCCATGAACATATGAATCAAGAGAAATTTAGCTACTGAATTGATCAATGCAATAGAGCCCCAACACTACGCCAAAGTATTTCTCTACGTTGGGGTCCCTAGCTTGTGTGTGTCCTCTCATGCAGTTAAAAAACTTACCGTGTATGGGAAGCTGAGACCCAGGCTATATATGCGTATGATATGGATTGGCAATAGGTGTGTGGGGAGGGTTCACAAACGAAAAACTACTAACAATAAGGAATAACGTTTGGAACACCATTCTAAGTCTGAACTGGGTGCAAAAACCTAAAAAAACATCACTATGGGGAGATAAGGTATGCAACACCAGTGACTATGTAAGGGGAATACATGAAATAGCAGAAACTGCTGTGTGAATACTGACTTGAAAAATCCAATAGCTACATGTAAGAGTGAAAATGTGAAAAATGGAATCTGCATTACTGCCATGAACATATGAATCAAGAGAAATTTAGCTACTGAATTGATCAATGCAATAGAGCCCCAACACTACGCCAAAGTATTTCTCTACGTTGGGGTCCCTAGCTTGTGTGTGTCCTCTCATGCAGTTAAAAAACTTACCGTGTATGGGAAGCTGAGACCCAGGCTATATATGCGTATGATATGGATTGGCAATAGGTGTGTGGGGAGGGTTCACAAACGAAAAACTACTAACAATAAGGAATAACGTTTGGAACACCATTCTAAGTCTGAACTGGGTGCAAAAACCCTCCCCACACACCTATTGCCAATCCATATCATACGCATATATAGCCTGGGTCTCAGCTTCCCATACACGGTAAGTTTTTTAACTGCATGAGAGGACACACACAAGCTAGGGACCCCAACGTAGAGAAATACTTTGGCGTAGTGTTGGGGCTCTATTGCATTGATCAATTCAGTAGCTAAATTTCTCTTGATTCATATGTTCATGGCAGTAATGCAGATTCCATTTTTCACATTTTCACTCTTACATGTAGCTATTGGATTTTTCAAGTCAGTATTCACACAGCAGTTTCTGCTATTTCATGTATTCCCCTTACATAGTCACTGGTGTTGCATACCTTATCTCCCCATAGTGATGTTTTTTTAGGTTTTTGCACCCAGTTCAGACTTAGAATGGTGTTCCAAACGTTATTCCTTATTGTTAGTAGTTTTTCGTTTGTGAACCCTCCCCACACACCTATTGCCAATCCATATCATACGCATATATAGCCTGGGTCTCAGCTTCCCATACACGGTAAGTTTTTTAACTGCATGAGAGGACACACACAAGCTAGGGACCCCAACGTAGAGAAATACTTTGGCGTAGTGTTGGGGCTCTATTGCATTGATCAATTCAGTAGCTAAATTTCTCTTGATTCATATGTTCATGGCAGTAATGCAGATTCCATTTTTCACATTTTCACTCTTACATGTAGCTATTGGATTTTTCAAGTCAGTATTCACACAGCAGTTTCTGCTATTTCATGTATTCCCCTTACATAGTCACTGGTGTTGCATACCTTATCTCCCCATAGTGATGTTTTTTTAGGTTTTTGCACCCAGTTCAGACTTAGAATGGTGTTCCAAACGTTATTCCTTATTGTTAGTAGTTTTTCGTTTGTGAACCCTCCCCACACACCTATTGCCAATCCATATCATACGCATATATAGCCTGGGTCTCAGCTTCCCATACACGGTAAGTTTTTTAACTGCATGAGAGGACACACACAAGCTTGGGACCCCAACGTAGAGAAATACTTTGGCGTAGTGTTGGGGCTCTATTGCATTGATCAATTCAGTAGCTAAATTTCTCTTGATTCATATGTTCATGGCAGTAATGCAGATTCCATTTTTCACATTTTCACTCTTACATGTAGCTATTGGATTTTTCAAGTCAGTATTCACACAGCAGTTTCTGCTATTTCATGTATTCCCCTTACATAGTCACTGGTGTTGCATACCTTATCTCTCCATAGTGATGTTTTTTTAGGTTTTTGCACCCAGTTCAGACTTAGAATGGTGTTCCAAACGTTATTCCTTATTGTTAGTAGTTTTTCGTTTGTGAACCCTCCCCACACACCTATTGCCAATCCATATCATACGCATATATAGCCTGGGTCTCAGCTTTCCATACACGGTAAGTTTTTTAACTGCATGAGAGGACACACACAAGCTAGGGACCCCAACGTAGAGAAATACTTTGGCGTAGTGTTGGGGCTCTATTGCATTGATCAATTCAGTAGCTAAATTTCTCTTGATTCATATGTTCATGGCAGTAATGCAGATTCCATTTTTCACATTTTCACTCTTACATGTAGCTATTGGATTTTTCAAGTCAGTATTCACACAGCAGTTTCTGCTATTTCATGTATTCCCCTTACATAGTCACTGGTGTTGCATACCTTATCTCCCCATAGTGATGTTTTTTTAGGTTTTTGCACCCAGTTCAGACTTAGAATGGTGTTCCAAACGTTATTCCTTATTGTTAGTAGTTTTTCGTTTGTGAACCCTCCCCACACACCTATTGCCAATCCATATCATACGCATATATAGCCTGGGTCTCAGCTTCCCATACACGGTAAGTTTTTTAACTGCATGAGAGGACACACACAAGCTAGGGACCCCAACGTAGAGAAATACTTTGGCGTAGTGTTGGGGCTCTATTGCATTGATCAATTCAGTAGCTAAATTTCTCTTGATTCATATGTTCATGGCAGTAATGCAGATTCCATTTTTCACATTTTCACTCTTACATGTAGCTATTGGATTTTTCAAGTCAGTATTCACACAGCAGTTTCTGCTATTTCATGTATTCCCCTTACATAGTCACTGGTGTTGCATACCTTATCTCCCCATAGTGATGTTTTTTTAGGTTTTTGCACCCAGTTCAGACTTAGAATGGTGTTCCAAACGTTATTCCTTATTGTAATGCACGTCTGAGACTTTTGCACCTAATGCATATAGGGTTAATTTATCTTTGCACATATGGGCTTAATTGCTACTTTTGCTCATGTCATCATTCCAAGCTATGTACACACGAAGTCTTTTAAACTCAGACGAACCTGGCAAGTTATATAAGCAGATGTTTCAGTAAACTCTGCCATTTTTTTCCTAAAGCTTTTGTGTCATCTGTTTTTTTTTGTTTTTTCTTTTTATAGTATCTCTGAATGTTATTTTTCAATGTTGTTGGCCACCAGCAGTTTTTTTTGGACGGTTTTCTAATACTTTTTTTAGGTCTTTTTTTATTATTGTTTTCCGATCGTTCTTTCCCTCTATAGACTAATGAAGAAGCCACTAGTGTTTTTTAAAGCAAATATGGTGGCAAAATACTCAAAAGACGCCCCAGTGCCTTTTGAGCTGTCCCATTGACTTGTATTGTAAATTAAAGAACATCTGAGAGCAAAACAGCTGAACAATGAACGAGTCACTGCTTTTAACTGCTTGCTTTCTTTGGAAATTGAAGTTGTTAAAAGACAATCAAAAGACTAAACATATGAACAGGAAGTCATTTTTACACTGAAATGTATAAATTCATTTTTTGGAGCGTTTTCTTATAGGTTTTTTAGGGGGTTTCTGTGGAAGAATCCACCTAGAAAAGACTTCATGTACACAAAAGGCTGCTTTACACACAATGATATCGCTAGCGATCTCGTTAGCGATGTGACACGCCCAGAACGTTGTTACGATTTGCCCAGATCGCTCATAGGTCATTTTGTAGCGGTCACACATACACATCTCACAAATGACGCTATATCGTTCAGCGATATATTGTTTGACCAAGGTTGTATGGATGTTGTTCGTCAATGGCAGGGTGTAAAACGTAGCAATATGTCTGCTGTGTTCCAAACGACGAACAATATTTTGAAACTGAATGACGTGTCAACGATCTACGATTTTCACCCTATTTGCGATCGTTCGGAGTCGCACGTAGGTGTCACACGCAACGACGTCGCTAACGATGACGGAAGTGCGTCACGAAAACCGTGACCCCGACAACATATCGGCAGATAATTCGTAGCGTGTGTGACGACATGGACTCTGTCAGCGCCTAGCAGGGGTTACATTTTTTAAAATTCAGCCAGACATGAAGACAGTTTGTTTATAGATAGGGGATAATCCCTCATAGTTCTACAAGACTCTTGGGAGTTTAGTATTGAAGTTTTTGTTGACTCATGTAATTGTTTTGGCCACTGAAGGCCAGACACCCATTGTATTACGATGTGTTTGCTGGATGCGATTTAACTTAGCTGTCTCTTCCTCATCTCTGCCATTGACCATTATTACTGGGATATTCTGTACACGACTTGAAATCTAACCAATAAGAGCCCAGTCTTATCCACCAATCGTGAAGACCCCAATGGTCTGAATGGAGAGCTCAGGGGTATAAGAAGGAGGACTGTCCATTGCCCAGAGAGACTCTTGCTACATGCTACCAATCTAGGACCTGCGGATCCGATTGGCAAGCCATAACCAAACCTGGATTATAACACTATATGGACTTCAGCATTGAATGCAAGGATTCGGCTGTGATATCAAGGACCACCGAAGGAAGGAATCCAGCTTGGAACAATCCAGTCATCTGACTACAGACTTTGCAGACCTCAGCCAGCTTCCTAAATCTGGCATTATTCCATTCTCGGTGGGTGCCCGCTGAAAGCGGGGTGCTGCTGGATTGGAGTAAGTAGCCCTGGAAGCTCTGAGGCACAGACATCCTAATCCCTGGTGAGCCAGCGGAAGGGTGAGACTCTGTTGCCTGTTACATTTGTGTGTTTTGCTAGTTATGTGTTATGTGCCGTTAATATTGTGGGGATCCAATAAAGTCTTAATATTGCGATTCCCTCATCCTGTGTTGTCTTAGTGTTCCGCCAACGGTTAAGGAGGTCGGGCGTTCAGTTGGGATGAGCCCTGGGCCATGCTGTCTTTCTGAAGGCGGCCGGGCCAGTGGACGAGAGCACCCACTGACCCCCGTGTCTCCACAGCGTGTAAAGCGGCCTAAAGTCTTAATGTTCTTTTATTGAATAACTTTTATGTACAGTGCTGGCCAAAAGTATTGGCACCAGGGGCGTAACGATCGCGGTCGCAGAGGTCGCCACTGCGACCGGGCCCGCAGGGTTATAGGGGCCCGGCAGCCGCTATGCAGAGCCGGCTGCCGGGCCCCTATGTGTAGTGCCACTATGTAGTGGCCGACTGCGCGACCGTGAATGGGCCGGCCTGTGAGTCAGGGGGGCCCAGTGTCTGCAGGGGGGCAGAGGGGCCCCTGACCTGGAGAGGCCACACCAGGCGTTCCTGACCTGCTGCAGAGGAGATGTGCTCCTGCACGGCAGACGGAAACTATCCCTACCAGGACCTGCGATGATGTCACGCCCATGTGACTGTGTGGGAGGAGACACAGGATGCCGGGGAGAAAGCAGGAGAAGATACTTCGAACACATGAGTGGTAATGAGAAAAGAGGGGACATGAGGGGAGGGGCTGCAGGGTGAGTGGGATATGAGGGCTGCAGACTGTGACAGAAGCATGTGAAGGGTGCAGAGTGTTTGAGAGGGGTAAGTTGGGGTACGGGCAGGGTGAGATATGTGGGTCAGGGTGTGTGTGTGATATGGGGGTGCAGGCTGTATAGGGAACAGGGTGTGTGACATATGGGGGCAGGGACATAACTACCGCAGTCGCAGGGGTCAGAAGGAGCTGAGAGGTACTTGTTTTTTTATTTTGCTGGCTGCATGACACATATAGGCCCGGGGAAGCTGCCTGCATGATACATGGAGGCCCTGGTGGGGCTGGCTGGCAGGCTGAATTACACATAGAAGCCCTGGGGGCTGGCTGCATGACACATGGAGGCCCTGGGGGGGCTGGCTGCATGACACATGGAGGCCCTGGGGGGGCTGGCTGCATGACACATGGAGGCCCTGGGGGGGGATGGCTGCATGACGCATAGAGGCCCTGGGGGGGCTGGCTGCATGACACGTATAGGCCCGGGGAAGCTGCCTGCATGATACATGGAGGCCCTGGTGGGGCTGGCTGGCAGGCTGCATTACACATAGAAGCCCTGGGGGCTGGCTGCATGACACATGGAGACCCTGGGGGGGCTGGCTGCATGACACATAGAGGCCCTGGGGGGGCTGGCTGCATGACGCATAGAGGCCCTGGGGGGGCTGGCTGCATGACGCATAGAGGCCCTGGGGGGGCTGGCTGCATGACACATATAGGCCCGGGGGAAGCTGGCTGCATTACACATGGAGGCCCTGGTGGGGCTGGCTGCATGACACCTGGTGGGGCTGGCTGCATGACACATGGAGGCCCTGGTGGGACTGGCTGCATAATACATGGAGGCCTGGGAGTGCTGGCTGCATGATACATGGAGGTCTATGGGACTGCATAATAAACATGAAGGACTATGGGGGCTACATTATAATATATGGAGGACTATGGAGGCTACCTTACACATGGTCTGTGGGGGTGCATTATAAAGCATGGGGGACTGTGGTGCAGTATAAAATATGGAGAACTATGGGAAATGCATTATAATACATGGAGGACTATGGGGGTGCATTCTAATATATAAAGGGTTATGTGGGACCCTTTATACTATATGGAAGGCTATGTGGGGGCCATTATAGTATTTGGAGAACTATATATGAGGGAGGAAAAAGATACAAGTATGGGATGGGAATGTTTTGTGCTGAGGGAAAAGGGCTCTTTCCCATGCTCTGCTATACATCTCTCAGCACCCAGCTTTCCCATGCTCTGCTATACATCTCTCAGCACCCAGCTTTCCCATGCTCTGCTATACATCTCTCAGCACCCAGCTTTCCCATGCTCTGCTATACATCTCTCAGCACCCAGCTTTCCCATGCTCTGCTATACATCTCTCAGCACCCAGCTTTCCCATGATCTGCTATACATCTCTCAGCACCCAGCTTTCCCATGCTCTGCTATACATCTCTCAGCACCCAGCTTTCCCATGCTCTGCTATACATCTCTCAGCACCCAGCTTTCCCATGCTCTGCTATACATCTCTCAGCACCCAGCTTTCCCATGCTCTGCTATACATCTCTCAGCACCCAGCTTTCCCATGCTCTGCTATACATCTCTCAGCACCCAGCTTTCCCATGCTCTGCTATACATCTCTCAGCACCCAGCTTTCCCATGCTCTGCTATACATCTCTCAGCACCCAGCTTTCCCATGATCTGCTATACATCTCTCAGCACCCAGCTTTCCCATGCTCTGCTATACATCTCTCAGCACCCAACTTTCCCATGCTCTGCTATACATCTCTCAGCACCCAGCTTTCCCATGCTCTGCTATACATCTCTCAGCACCCAGCTTTCCCATGATCTGCTATACATCTCTCAGCACCCAGCTTTCCCATGCTCTGATATGGGAAAGCTGGGTGCTGAGGGAAAGATGTATGACAGAGCATGGGAAAGCAGGGTGCTGATAGAGGGATTTTAGATCATGGGAAACCTGGGTGCTGTGGGTAAAAGCCAAGTGTCAGCATCATTATCCCGTACCCTAAGTGTTGTGTACATGGAGGGGGGCCCCGGTCCAAAGTTTGCACCAGGGCCCATCAAACTCTAGTTACGCCACTGATTGGCACCCCTGCAATTCTGTCAGATAATACTCAGTTTCTTCTTGAAAATGATTGCAATCACAAATTCTTTGGTATTATTATCTTCCTTTATTCTGCTTGCAATGAAAAAACACAGAAGAGAATGAAACAAAAATCAAATCATTGATCATTTCACACAAAACTCCAAAAATGGGCCACACAAAAGTATTGGCACCCTTAGCCTAATACTTGGTTGCACAACCTTTAGCCAAAATAACTGCGAACAACCGCTTCCGGTAACCATCAATGAGTTTCTTACAATGCTCTGCTGGAATTTTAGACCACTCTTCTTTGGCAAACTGCTCTAGGGCCCTGAGATTTGAAGGGTGCCTTCTCCAAACTGCCATTTTGAGATCTCTCCACAGGTGTCCTATGGGATTCAGGTCTGGACTCATTGCTGGCCACTTTAGTAGTCTCCAGTGCTTTCTATCAAACCATTTTCTAGTGCTTTTTGAAGTGGGTTTTGTGTCATTGTCCTGCTGGAAGACCCATGACCTCTGAGGAAGATCCAGCTTTCTCACACTGGGCCCTACATTATGCTGAAAAATTTGTTGGTAGTCTTCAGACTTCATAATCCCATGCACACGGTCAAGCAGTCCAGTGCCAGAGGCAGCAAAGCAACCCCAAAACATCAGGGAACCTACGCCATGTTTGACTGTAGGGACCGTGTTCTTCTCTTTGAATGCCTCTTTTTTTTTTTTCCTGTAAACTCTATGTTGATGGCTTTTCCCAAAAAGCTCTACTTTTGTCTCATCTGACCAGAGAACACACTTCCAAAATGTTTTAGGCTTTCTCAGGTAAGTTTTGGCAAACTCCAGCCTGGCTTTTTTATGTCTCGGGGTAAGAAGTGGGGTTTTCCTGGGTATCCTACCATACAGTCCCTTTTCATTAAGATGCCGACGGATAGTACGGGTTGACACTGTTGTACCCTCGGACTGCAGGGCAGCCTGAACTTGTTTGGATGTTAGTCGAGGTTCTTTATCCACCATCCGCACAATCTTGCGTTGAAATCTCTCGTCAATTTATCTTTTCCTTCCACATCTAGGGAGGTTAGCCACAGTGCCATGGGCTTTAAACTTCTTGATGACACTGCGCACCGTAGACACAGGAACTTTCAGGTCTTTGGAGATGGACTTGTAGTGTGACGCCCTGGGCAAGCCAGGGGTCACAGGTCATGCACCACCACACCCTACACCCCAGTTAGGCACACCAAAGCTAAACTAAAATCCTTGTTGCCTTCCTCCAGGGGCTGATGTTCACACCAGGGGGTGGGCCAGGCGGTTGGCTCCACCCACCGAGGAGTTCACAGCCCTGGAGGCGGGAGAACCAGGCAGAACAGTGAGGGAAGTGAAAGTGAGAGGAAGCAAGATAAGCTAGGGACGGAAAGGAGTAAACAGCTAAGATGAGCTAAGGAAGTGAAGTGGAAGTGGTAAAGGAGGAGTAGGAGAAGTTGAAGGAAGGTGAAAGGTGACAGAAAGAAAGCCTGAAGTGAGTCCAGCTGTGTGCAGGACAGGGTCAGCAAGGTCAGCAACGGCGGTGACTGTCTGGAGGGGGACCGTCTGGAAGTTCCTGGAAGGACCGCGGACGGGTAGTGGCCCGGCGGTCTGGAGCAGTGTACCAAAGGACAGTCAGCACCAGGGCAGGGGCCTCTCGGACCCCGGCAAGGCTAGGAGTCACCATAATTTGCCAAATCCGTCAGTGAAGGGGACGTAGATCCCCCAACAACCAAGTCCCGATTGAAGGCAACAGCCCAACCATTGTAGCAGAAACACCGCCACCGCCAAGGCACCAGTTTCTCAGGGCCAGCGCCTGCGGGCAAAGAGTAGAGCTCCTACGGTCCAGCTTGAAGCCAGGGAGCGGGTTACCGGTGGGAACCCATCGCTACCAACACAGAAACAAAGGTGCAAGGAAAAGGGACATCACCGTCACCTACTGGGAGAGCAAGTGCAGCCGTCCATGGGAACCGTCTTTCCAGCCGTGTGGTTTACCGTAAAACTGTGTCAACGTCTCAGGCTGAGTGAGTACCACAGTGCCGCAAGGCACAGCGCTGCCCCCGCGTCCCTGCGCCCACCAGGCCTTGCATCTCCCATCTCATCACCGGGCCCCGGGATCACCAACCCCTACCCATGGAGGGGCAACACAACACCTGGCTGCTCCGCATCACCATCCCCGGGATCCCCATATTGAGCAGCGGTGGTGAAATCACCACAACCGTGGGTGGCGTCACGGACAATAAACTATCCCCACACCCAACAACCCCCTTTCACTCACGGGCGAGGAGTGCCGCTCGAGAAACCCCCGGGATCCGGCCCACAGCTCGAGCCACCACTGAGCAGCAACCGCCGGACCCGAGCAGAAGGGGTGAGCGTAGTGTGCTGACACCCTCCTCCCCGCCCGCGACAACTTGGCGTCACGAACAGGATCTTACCGCTCTGCCGTTTGGTAGAGGTGCGCCTTGTTACCGCCGGAGGTATCCGGCTGAAAAATTTCAGAAGCCGCCATCTTTGGCGCGAAAAGTTCCCGCTCGAGCGTCTTCTCGAGTAGCAGAGGCGCGAAGGCTAAAACCCCGCCCCGAGAGAGGAGTGGCCGGAAAGAGCTAAGGGGGACGCGATGGCGGCTGGCTGCATGTAGCTGCAGCTATAAAAGCAGGGACGCCAGGACTCTGCAGACATACCGTTCCTGGAAGAAGAAGTCACTATGTGGATGCCGTCCCGCGACACCGTAGCCCCCGCACCTGGAACCGCGGCGTGGGTGGAAATCCGGACCGCGCAGCTCTACCAACGGCTGCAGGTGAAGATGCAGCTCCTCATGGAGGAGTGGGAGGCCGACATGGCGGATGTTATAGCCACCGTGCGGAGACGCGAGGAGGAAGCGGAGAAAGGGAGGGTGAGTGACCCACGCCCCTATGTCCCCGAGGGACCGGTCACTGCGGCTGAGGGACCCGGTCCAAGCCCTCTCCCCCCGCTGCCTCCCTCGCCACCCGTCCCAGGGGCCGTGACCCCGCCATTAGGCCTGCTACCACCGCAACCGGTAGCAACACCCAGCATCCCCGCCCAGGCGGGCCAACCTGTAGCCGGAGCCCGCAGTAAACCGGAGGTGTTGCTGTGGAAGATTCCGAAGGTTGAACCGGAGGCATCCCCTGAAACGTCCCCCGAGCCGGAGCCGATGACCCGCCCTGAGCCGAAGGCCCAGCAGCGGAAAGCCCCTATGCCCATCCCCCACACCTCGGCTGAGGTAGCGCCGGGTTGTTGCTGTAAGGCAGCGCCCAAGGCCAAGACACCGCGGGACACGCCGCCCAGATTCCTGACAGTGGGCAACGTCCAGAATGTCCCGCGGGGCCCGACCCGTGCGCCGGAGCTCGCAGCAGCGCCGTATTGGGATAGGGAGCCGGTACCGCTGGGCCTGGAGATCGCTGAGAGGGAACGGAAGAAAGCCGAGCTGGTGGCCCGAGCTATCCGGGAGAAGGAGAATCTCCGCCAGGCCACGTTCCGTATCCGGGGTCCGCTGTACGAGGGGCAGGTGAGGCGGTTTGATGTCCGCCGGGGCTACGGGTTTATCTATGAACCGGGCCTGGAGGCCGAAGTGTTTGTGGCCCGGCGGGATGTGAATGCCCACCTGCCTGAGGAGCATCCCGGCCGCAACCTAATGCCGGGAGACATCGTTCAGTATACCCGACACTGCGGAGAGAGGGGGTGGTTTGCCCTGGATGTGAAACTGCGGGGCAGCCAGGAGAGCAGAGTGAGTCCTGCACCCCCTCCCTCGGAAGAAGCTGAAGGCCTGGAGTAGGGCAGCGGAGCACCGTTGTCCAGTCCCCGTTGGGACCACCAGAGTGTTGTTTAAAAGTTTAAAAAGTTGAAAATGATAAGTGAAATGATACCGAGTACTTCACCAGATTATCTTTGTGATTGAACCGGCCGGAGCCGGCACCGTTGTCCCTGTGGGGACCGTTTAAGTTGTTTTGCATGGGAACTATCCATGGACAAGCCCGTGAACTTGCAGGGAAACCACAAATGTTAAGTGGCTTGTAAATAAGTTGTTTGCCGTTACCGTTTCCGCAATGCCGCCTCCGGAGAGGCAGGTTGGAGGGAGGGTCCTCAGCAGAGCAGGCTGGGGCCCAGCCACCAAAGGAACCGGTGGCTACCCTCTGGAGGGGAAGGAGAGATCCCGCTCGGGTACCGTGTGCTGGACTGTGGGTCAAGGGGTGCTGCCTGGGCTTTAGGGGCAGCATCAGGGCCAGGTTACTTGGGTGGGAGAGAGCGGAAACCGTAACCGTAAACCATTATGCAACGTTTAAGAAATGTGCCTCCCGTTATGGGAAGATTCATTAAAAATGTATATATGTTACCGTTTTACAATGTTATACCTTTTATGCATTTACAGAAAAATAAAACCGGTGTTGGACGGGCAGCCTGCGGACGGTCTGCATTTTGCTAAGGGGGAATGTGATGCCCTGGGCAAGCCAGGGGTCACAGGTCATGCACCACCACACCCTACACCCCAGTTAGGCACACCAAAGCTAAACTAAAATCCTTGTTGCCTTCCTCCAGGGGCTGAAGTTCACACCAGGGGGTGGGCCAGGCGGTTGGCTCCACCCACCGAGGAGTTCACAGCCCTGGAGGCGGGAGAACCAGGCAGAACAGTGAGGGAAGTGAAAGTGAGAGGAAGCAAGATAAGCTAGGGACGGAAAGGAGTAAACAGCTAAGATGAGCTAAGGAAGTGAAGTGGAAGTGGTAAAGGAGGAGTAGGAGAAGTTGAAGGAAGGTGAAAGGTGACAGAAAGAAAGCCTGAAGTGAGTCCAGCTGTGTGCAGGACAGGGTCAGCAAGGTCAGCAACGGCGGTGACTGTCTGGAGGGGGACCGTCTGGAAGTTCCTGGAAGGACCGCGGGTGGCGTCACGGACAATAAACTATCCCCACACCCAACAACCCCCTTTCACTCACGGGCGAGGAGTGCCGCTCAAGAAACCCCCGGGATCCGGCCCACAGCTCGAGCCACCACTGAGCAGCAACCGCCGGACCCGAGCAGAAGGGGTGAGCGTAGTGTGCTGACACCCTCCTCCCCGCCCGCGACAGTAGCCTTGAGATTGCTCATGCTTCCTCACAATTTGGATTCTCAAGTCCTCAGACAGTTCTTTGGTCTTCTTTCTTTTCTCCATGCTCAGTGTGGTACACACAAGGACACAGGACAGAGGTTGAGTCCATTTTAATCCATGTCAACTGGCTGCAAGTGTGATTTAGTTATTGCCAACACCTGTTAGGTGCCACAGGTAAGTTACAGGTGCTGTTAATTACACAAATTAAAGAAGCATCACATGATTTTTCAAAGAGTGCCAATACTTTTGTCCACTCCCTTTTTTATGATTGGTGTGGAATTATATCCAATTTGGCTTTATGACAATTTTTTTTTTCATTGACCACAAATTAAATGAAGATATTAATACCAAAGAACTTGTGATTGCAGTCATTTTCAAGAAGAAACTGAGTATTATCTGACAGAATTGCAGGGGTTCTAATACTTTTGGCCAGCACTGTATTCTTTTACTATTTATTTACTATTTTGGAGATACATTGCACCTGTAATTTTCTTTGCTTGTTTAGAGACTTTTGTCTCAAGCCTGGCAAACCCTTTAATTAAAACTAATGGATTCAGAAAAATAACTAAATATATTAATTAAAAATATTAAATGGTGATTTATCCAAAGAAACAAAAAGAAATTCAACAAAAGTGTCCGAAATACCGCATTAACTTTAATATGAAGGGTATGTGGGTGGATTTTATCTGGATTGTAATAAGAATAATAAACTGTAGATGGTGCTATTTACATTACAAACCTCTACTCTTGGGCTAGAATGTGCACTCCACAGCCTGCAATCGGCAGACGCTACAGGAATAGTAATGAGGAAAGTATAAAGAATACTATCTAATGAATATGCAATTACTTTTAGGCTCTGTTCCTGTGTCCAGTTGTCATTGGTTTGTAAAGCATCCAGTATTAAAAAAAAAAAAAATTACAAATGGAACAAAATCAGACTGGTGTGCGCCTCTGCCAAAAATGTTACTCCAGTTAGGCTACTAAAGTTGTGGAATTTTCGTTTAATATTTCTTTATTATTTCAAAAGTTTTCATATAACAGAAGATAAGAAATGTATAAGGGTCTTTCATGTTACCCAATGTTACAGCATATGAAGATTATAAAATAACCTATGTCTTGAAGTCTTGTAAAACGTATGGTACTATGAAATGTATCGCAAATAATGTGGAAGGTAAAATCTGTAAAACATCCTATAGAACATCTTAATTTTAACATGTAATAATCTTCTATCTTTATATTTATTCCGTGTAAAGTGTTAAAGGCAACTTCCTTCTGTATAGTCTGGTTCAATAGGTATGAAAACATGACCCTATATATATCAATTAGGTGAGAAAGAGATATAGAGAGAGGGAGAGAAAGATAGGTAGAGAAAAAGGGAAGGAGGGGAAGACATGGGGAAATGATGGGGGGGGGAGAAGGTCTGTATTGTGATGCCGCGCCACTCCTGTGTCCGGGAGCCCATCCCGGCTTCTTGAATATTTATTGTGATAGAGCGCCTGTGAGTAACCAGGTTTGGAATTGCTGTGTTTCTCTATACTGAAGCCACGGGTACCAAACCGAGAAACACAAGGAGTCTTTCCCTTCGTCAAACGCTCTCAACTCCTCCAGACGCCGCAGGCCATCCATAGCCTCTACCCAGTCTGCTCTCCTCAATGTACAGGGGGATCTCCAATGCCTCGGTATGATTTGCCTCATTGAAATCATAAAGTACGAGAGCAAGCCTTTCTTCGCCTTGGAGACTGCCCCTGTATACATTGATAAGAGGGCCACTTCCGGTGAGGGTGTCACTTCCGTGTGATGTAAATGGTTATAGAGAGCAAAGACATCTTTCCAAAGACCCTGTATCCCTGGGCAGGTCCACCAGATATGTAGCATTGTGCCCACTGAGGTCTTGCACCTCCAACAGGCGTCAGATACCTCTGGGAACATTTTATGTAGTCTGGCGGGTGTCCTATACCACCGTGAGAGGATTTTATACTTGAGTTCCTGCATTCTACAAGAAATGGTGGATTTATGTGTTAGGTTAAATGACTTACACCATTGTGCCTTGGGAAAAGTCTGGCACAATTCTGTTTGCCAATGTCTAACGTAGTCAGGCAAGTCGTCTCCTCCACCCCCCTCGGGCACTGCTATGTTGTAGATTATTGAGACTATGTGAGGGGGTGTTTCTCTAAGGAAGCATAGTTTTTCAAATGGAGTCAGATCCTTATGTATCTCAGATCCCGGAGCCAGAGAATCTATGAAACTACGTAGTTGTAGATATTAGAACCAGTAACCTGGTTCCCGTGGCCGGTCTCCAAGCAGCGATATCAGTGGTTTGCATCCCTGTTGGGTAATTACGTCTTTAACTCGTGGAATCCTTCCCATTGGCGTTGAAATCAGTCTGGGATGAGGTTCATGAAACCAGCATTGAAACGTGGGGTTGCCCACCAGAGGCGTCATAGGACCCGGTTCTCCTGTCAATCTATATCGTCTATTGGCTGTCCTCCACGCTGTAGCCAGGGACAAGAGGATCGGGGAAACTCCCAGGGTCCCAAGGTTAGTTCTAGATGACAACCAGAAGATTCC
The DNA here is from genome assembly GCF_048569485.1 of Anomaloglossus baeobatrachus. Classification (NCBI taxonomy): domain Eukaryota; kingdom Metazoa; phylum Chordata; class Amphibia; order Anura; family Aromobatidae; genus Anomaloglossus; species Anomaloglossus baeobatrachus. The sequence goes on from NC_134356.1 coordinate 571,578,307, forward strand.
GTGTGCCATATTCGGGCATAGTTCACATTCAATCTCCACCCACAATTTTCTGTCTTTACTGTGCAGGAGATCCAATATGCAACCACCCACGGCTGCTGCGTGATAAGCTTTAAGATCCGGGAGCCCCGCCCCTCCGTCCCAGCGAGATTTAATCAGCATTGAGTATTTCAGTCGGGGTTTGGTGCCACGCCATATAAAATTGCTGATCATCTTCTTTAACTTGAGGAAGACATTTTCTCCTAGGTTCAGTGGGATAGTTTGAAACAGGTATAGTATTTTAGGTAGGACATCCATTTTAATTGTATTGACCCTGCCGAACCAGGAAATGGGGAGGTTATGCCATGCTATGAGGTCTTTGTGGATATTTTTTAAAAGGTCTGGGAAATTGTAATTATATAGATCTTGGTGGTTGGGAGAAACCCTGATCCCCAGATATTTAATGTAATTGCTGGCCCACTTAAAGGGGAAGGCGGGTTTGAGAGTATTCTCTTCTACGGATGGTAGCGATACATTTAAGATCTCTGTTTTTTGTAGGTTTACTTTAAAATTGGAGAGTCTGCCAAAGATCTCAAACTCCTGCAGTATGTTGGGCAAACTAGTCTTCGGCTGTGTCACATATATCAAGAGATCGTCCGCAAATAGTGCTAATTTATGAGATGTTTGTCCTATCTGTATCCCTTTTATCGAAGGGTTTTCCCTGAGTGCATTTGCTAGGGATTCCATTACCAGGATGTATAGGTATGGCGATAGGGGGCATCCCTATCTGGTACCGTTCCTAATATTAAATGGAGCTGACAGGCGTCCGTTCACGCCCACTTGTGCCGTTGGTTCGTGATATAATGCTTTTATCCATTGTAGTAAGCGCGAACAGACGCCGATTGCCTGCATCGTGGCTTCTAAAAAAAACCAATGGACTCTGTCAAATGCCTTTTCGGCATCTACTGTCAAGAGGCACATTGGGATTTGACGCTGACGTGCCTGGGCCCCTAGGGACAGGGTTCTAATAGTGTTGTCCCGTGCCTCCCTCCCTGGGACAAATCCCACCTGGTCTTTGTGGATTAGTTTGGGTATGAGGGGGCCTAGTCTCAGGGCTATCATTTTAGAGTACAATTTAATATCCACATTTATTAGTGAGATAGGTCTGTAATTAGAGCAGGTCAGTGGGTCCCTGCCAGGCTTGGGGATTACAGTTATTCGGGCTTGGAGTGTCTGTTTAGGGAACTGGCATGTGTTGGTTATGGAATTGAAGGCTTTCAGCATTATAGGGCTGCAGGCCCCTCCACATATTTTGCAAAACCGGGGGGTGAACCCATCAGGACCAGGGCTTTTACCCACTTTAAGGGTTTTAATGGCATCGCTTAGCTCTGTGTCTGAGAAATCCTCGTCTATGTCTTCAGCTACCGCATCTTCAAGGGGGTCTGGGGCATATTTGTTTAAGTATTCCCAAATGTCGCGATGTCTCGCATCAGGTGATGGGGTATGTGGGGATGGGATGTTATAAAGTTTTGTATAGTAGTTTCTGAATTCTTCTAATATGTCAGGGGTGGAATGTATCTGGGTACCTGTCTGTGAGTTTAACGCTAATATTGGGGTTTGTGCCTGTCTGGGGTGAAGGGTCCTGGCTAACAATCGTCCACTTTTATCTCCAAACTCAAAGATATTCCTACGAAATTTATCTCTGATACACAGTGATTTTCGGTCAAGGATAGATAATATTTGGTGGCGGATAGTAGAAATTTCCGTTTTAATGGTGTCACTGGATTTGGTTTTGTTTATCGTTTCTTTATGGCCTAGTTGTGCTAACAGTTCTTTTAGTTCCCTTGCACTTTCTTTTTTAATTCTGGATCCATGGGATATGCAGACCCCCCTGATCATACATTTCAACGCTTCCCATTTGACCGGGGCAGGTGTGGGATCTGCCATATGATCTATTTTGAAGTTTGCAATGGTTTTATGAATATCCTCCAGGCATTGCTCATTCTTGAGCAGGTTGTCGTTCAGTCTCCATGTGTGTCCCACCCCCCCCATATCTCTCACCCCAATTTCCCCATATACTGGTGCGTGGTCCGACCAGAGAAAAACATCCATTGAACAACCCGGGGATTTGTCTAGCAGGTCGTGGGATATGAAAATGTGGTCTAGTCTGGTGTAGCTATTATGAACTGTGGAATGAAAACTGTAGTCTCTGACTCCGGGATGTAAGACCCTCCAAAGATCGACTAGTTTAAGGGATGTTAGTTCTCGTTTTAATCTGCGTAGTGCCGAGGAGGGGATTGCAGACCTACCAGAGGACGAATCCATGGCTGGATCCAGCACAAGGTTGAAGTCTCCTCCCAAGATGATACAGGTGCCACCCGCAAACTCTGCCAGCTTCTCCAGAGTCTCCACTCCAAAGGATACCTGGTCCTGATTTGGGAAATAGATGTTAGCGATTGTATAAGTATTATTCAGGAAAGATATTTTAAGAAATAGCCAGCGTCCCTCCGGGCTAGTGAGCGTGTCGAGAACTGTTGGCTGGAATGTCTTGTGAAAAGCAATGGAAACCCCACATGCCTTCTTGTTGGGGTGTGGGCCATGTAACCATGTCGGGTAATTCTTGGTTTTACAGTTGGGAGTGTTGGAGGCTATGAAGTGTGTCTCTGGAAATAGGGCTATTTTAACTCCCTTCCTGTGCAGGCGATATAGGATCTGACTTCTCTTTTCGGGTTTATTTAAGCCTTTAGTATTGTAAGTGCAAAAGGTGAGGTGCGACATCACAGAAAAGGGTAGGCAGGGTATAGGGAAAACCAAGGGGAGAAGAGAAAGAGCAGAGATAAGATAGTGGTGAAAGGTAAAATTAGATAAGCTAAGTAGGACTAGGGTGCCTACTGATCTTAGGTATCTACTGGTAGACTATTGTCTAATGTGGCACTCTGCCACGTCCCTAATAGAGGTGCGGGAAAGCCTACGGTCTTTCAGGAACTCCCCTCTGCGGCGAACGCCCACAAGTAATATGAATAACAATCAACGTATACAGTCTAGTAGTGATTAATCACTTTTCCATTCCCCTCCCCCACACCCCCAATTACTTGGTGTGTTTTGGGTATGGATCGCACATCGGGAGGAGAACACGAGGCTATCAACTCAATATAAAATGCCATTAAACCAGAGCTCAGTATCAGATCCAGATGTAAAGAATGAAAGGGGGAGCAACAGATTGAGTGAGACAATAAAAAAAAAAAAAAAAAAAATATGAAGTGGTGTAGGGCAAAGGACCAGGGGGGAGGACGTGGGGAGAAGTGGGAGGACGGAGTGTAGGAGGCGTATGGAGTGGTGTATGTAGAGAGCATGTCTAAGAGGGGAGGAGAGGAAGGGGGTAGAAATTAGTGTAGGGCATGTGTCCTTTGTAAGTATGTGTGCTGGGGAGGGAAGATGGGTTGAGTAGAGTTAGTTTGTAGGAAGTAGTGCGCTCATAGAAGGTGTGTGAAGAGGAAGACGCAAGGTGGGAATGATACGAAGGAAGAGGTATAAGGGGAGGGGAGAGGGGGCGAGTGGAGGGGAGTAGGGAGAGAGAGAAGGAAAGAGAAGAAAAGAAGAAGAAAAAAAAAAAAAAAAAAGGGGGGGGGACTAGGAAAGTAAGCGTGAGGAGAGAAGATACTGATACATGACGCTCTATGAACAGGTAAGCAGTCCAATACAATCAATTTATATCTCGCCTCCTGGTTTTCCAAGAAGTTTTTGTCCTTTTCTTTGGATGGTCAGCGGTATTCAGCGGTGTATATCACGGGGGGATCCTCCACCCCTTCTCTTCTGGACTTGTCGCCAGTGCTCTCTTGGTGGTAAGGGTGCAGGGCCTCCCGGGGTTGGCCAATCTGGCAGGCTGATCATAGGCAGTTCAAAAGTCCCTAGGAAGTTGGGGAGGTCTCCCAAGGACCGGAAGACCGCCGACTTCCCATTTTTCTTTGCTGTGAGTTGGAACGGATATCCCCAGCGATATGGAACATCCTTATCTTTGAGGGATTGGAGTAGTGGTCTTAAGGCCTTGCGTAGTTGCAGTGTCCTCCGTGCTAGGTCTGGTAGGACAATCAGAGGTGTCCTTTTATATGTACCCGCTCCTTTCTCTCTGCATCTTTGTAGTATGGCCTCCTTTTCTTTATAGAAGTGGACCCGACATATCACATCTCTTGGTCTGGCCGGATCAGGAGATTTGGGGCCTAGGGATCTGTGGATGCGGTCCAGTTCTATGCGTTGTTCTGGGTCACGTTGGAGGAGACGGGTAAAGAATTTTTGTGCCCATTCATCCAGCTGTGGTGGTGCCACTGCTTCTGTGAGGCCTCTAATCCTTAAATTATTACGGCGATGTCTGTTTTCAATATCGTCTAAGTGGGTCAGAATGTCCTGTATCTGGGCTGTGTGCTCTGATAGGACTTGTTGATGTGATTCTATATGGGAAAATACCTGTTCCTGCACCTCTTCTGTAGCTGCTACACGCTGGCCAATTTGTTTGATCTCTGATTGTATAGAGGCCATGTCTTGCTTATGGGATTCCCTCAGTTTCCCCAGCAAAGAGTCCATTTCCTGCCTGGTTGGAATTGATCTGATATGTGCTTTCCAATCCCAATCTTCTTCTTGCTCCTGTGTCTGGTCTGATTTATTCTTCTCTCCCTTGTTTCTGTGGGTGGAGGTGTTGGAGGTGGGGGGTCTTTGTTCTTTAGGTGATGTGTGCTGTTGTTGTGGTATTACAGGCTCCTCTCCGGGTGTCACAGATCTGCTTCCCATGGCTGCTGGGGTCTGCTGTATCACAGAGCTGGGGCCCTGCTCTGCCTGCAGTTCATCTAGCAGTCGCTTTTGTGGCTGGGACAGGGGGTTTTCAACACTCCCTTCTGTGGTGTCCTGCTGTGTCTTATCTATGTTTATAGCTGAGCTGGCTGCTGTTATGTGAGGAGACAGTGAGGTCGCTCCACTGCATGTTTGCTGAGCGTTATCTCCTGCCTCAGTGTCTGCCAGCGCCATGTTGGAGAGAGCAGAGGTATCAGGCTGGGAGGCTGAGGTCCCGAAAAAGCGGGTGATATCTGTACCTTCCCCCTCTGGAGTCTGTACACTCGTCGCCCGTCCTCTCCTGCGTGCCATTACTGATGCTGGACCCGGTGAGTGCCTTTGAAGTGTGAGAATTCACCGCTGGTATGTGGGAGCTCCTTCTTACAGCATCTCAGTGTGCCATCGGCTAGCTCCGCCCCCCAAGTTGTGGAATTTTGATGAATTTGCTGGGATGACTTTGTCATGCCCCATCCTGCCCGTGCTCAAGCCACTTTGGAGGAGCTGGCAAACACTGCCATTTGGAAAAAGTCCCAAAATATTTACCTAACTTTGTTTAGTTTTGATATTTCAAGGTGTATTACAACCAGAAGACTGGCATAAACAACATCAAACCCAATTTTGTTTTGACCCAGCTAAAAAATGGATGGCATCTGGATTGAAGTCAAACTGAAAACATTTTAGGACATTTTTGTCCTCATTCAAAGTAATGGATCGTATACTGGATTATTTAATTTCTGTTTTTCATTTCCCTAAACAGATCCTTATCTATTAATCCCTTATTAACTTACATTTTGTAAATATATATGTTCAAACATGGTAAAGTTAGAGTTGATAATGTGTCATAATTTATAAATACATTGTTACTATGAAGAAAAGGCCAAATTTGCTCAAAAGAACATAAAGTAAAATCTATGTGAAACTGAAATCAGATCAAGGGCACTTAATACTGTACTCATGAAAAGACCCCGATATTACTAGGAAAGCAGGTGCTTGCTGGTCAGCAGGAAGAATGATAGCACAGTACAGGTGATAGGATTATAGAGATACCCTTTATAATTAATATTAGGAGTGATTTATGTTGTACAGTTGTATAATACCACAACTGCTGCAGAACATATTTTATAAAATTATTTATTTCAGTCAATGTTTAACTGATATACAGTAAAGCTGCACTATTTTGAAGAGGTCTTGCAGCATATTGGAATGGCCTGTATTGAGTTTAAGAAACATCCTGGTTGCTGCAGAACCTCTTTTAACCCCTTCAGCCCCCAGCCTATTTTGACCTTACCATTTTGCGCAATTCTGACCAGTGTCCCTTTATGAGGTTCTAACTCTGGAACGCTTCAACAGATCCTGGCGATTATGACATTGTTTTTTCATGACATATAGTACCTCATGAAAGTGGTAAATTTAGGCCGATATTTTTTTGCGTTCATTGCTGAAAATTTCGGAAATTTGGCGAAAATTTTGAAAATTGCGCAATTTTCAAATTTTGAAATTTTTGCCCATAAATCTGAGAAATATGTCACATAAAATAGTTACTAAATAAAATTTCCCACATGTCTGCTTTACACCAGCACAATTTTCAAAACAAAATTTTTTTTTTGTTAGGAAGTTAGAAGGGGTCAAAGTTCATCAGCAATTTCTCATTTTTCCAACTAAATTTACAAAAAACGTTTTTTAGGGACCACATCATATTTGAAGTGACTTTGAGAGGCCGAAGTGACAGAAAATACCCAAACGTGACCCCATTCTAAAAACTGCACCCCTCACACTGCTCAAAACCACATCCAAGAAGTTTATTAACCCTTTAGGTGCTTCACAAGAATCAAATTAATGTGGAAGGAAAAAATGAAAATTTACTTTTTACACAAAAATGTTACTTTAGCCATAAAATTTAGCATTTTCACAAGGGTATCAGGAAAAATGACACCATAAAATTTATTGTACAATTTCTCCCGAGTACACAGATACCTCATATGTGGTGGAAATCACTTGTTTAGGTGCACGGCAGGACTCGGAAGGCAAGGAGCGCCATTTAACTTTTCAAACGCAAAATTGTATGGAATAGTTAGCAGATGCCATGTTGCGTTTGGAGAAGCCCTGAAGTGCCTAAACAATGGAGATCCCCCACAAGTGACCCCATTTTGGAAGCTAGACTCCTCATGGAATTTTTTTTAGCTTTTTAGTGAGCCCTTTGAACCCCTGGGGGCTTCACAGACGTTTATAACATTGAGCCGTGAAAATATATATATTTTTTTTTTACCACAAAATTGTTACTTCAACCAGATAGCTTTTTTTCACAAGGGTATCAGGAAAAATTCCACCATAAAATGTATTATGCAATTTCTCCTGAGTGCACAGATACCTCATATGTGGTGGAAATCAAGTGTTTGGGTGCACAGCAGGGCTCGGAAGGCAAGGAGCGCCATTTGACTTTTGGAGCTAATTTTCCATTCAAAAAGTCAAATGGCGCTGCTTCCCTTCCGAGCCCTGCTGTGCGCCCATACAGTGGTTTATGACCACATATGAGGTATCTGTGTACTCAGGAGAAATTGCCCAACAAATTTTAGTATTATTTTTATCCTGTTGCCCATATGAAAATGAAAAAAATTGAGGCTAAAAGAAAATTTGTGAAAAAAAATGTACTTTTTCATTTTTACGGATCAATTTGTGAAGCACCTGGAGGTTCAAAGTACACACTATGCATCTAGATAAGTTCCTTGGGAGGTCTAGTTTCCAAAATGGGGTCACTTGTGGGGGAGGACCAATGTTTAGGCACACAAGGGCTCTCCATAAGCGACATGGTGTCTTGCTAACAATTTGAATGGAAAATTAGCTCCAATTATTTACGGACACCATGTGGCGTATGGAGAATATGTAGTGTATGTCAGGTTAGTGTGTGTGTAGTGTAGTATACGTCAGGTTCGTATGTGTGTGTATGTGTGTGTGTGTGTGTGTGTGTGTGTGGTGTAGTATACACCCCACACACCATCCTGACATACACCACACACCAACCTAACATACACTAAGTCAGATTGGTGTGCAGTGTGGTATAGGGTAGTGTACCTCAGGTTGGTGTGTGTCAGGTTGATGTGTGGTGTAGTATACAACACACACACACACACCAACCTGACGTACACTATACCACACCGCATACCAACCTGACGTAGTGTATTTCAGCTTAGTGTGGTGTAATGTACGTCAGTTTGGTGTATGTGGTTTAGTGCACTAGCGCTAGATTGGGGGTTACTCACACTTTACTGTGGATCTTCCTCCCGGCCTCCGGCTCTTCTCCTCCCGGCCTCCAGATGATTTCTTGTCCTGCGACGTCAAGTCTGTGTCACTGGAGGAGGAAGAGTGGGAGAAATAGAGAAAAGTGGGGTCCTCCCTCAATATCAGCTTGGGAGGCATGTGCCTCCTCAGCTGAGTACACCCTTTGTGACTGGGACGAGTGGGACATTTTGTGTGCATGTGTAAAAAAATCCCCTAAACTTTATTATAGTGTGCATGTGTATGTGCGAGTGTTTGGTGAAACTTTCAACTGCAGGAGGGGGCTGACAGGTGCGGGGAGGGTAGGAGGGGGCTGAGAAGATGCAGGAGCCAGCAGCAGGGGGCATGATCAGTGGGGCAGGATCACTGTCGCAGGGGCGCAGGTGAGGGATGATCGCAGGGGCGCAGGTGAGGGATGATCGCAGGGGCGCAGGTGAGGGATGATCGCAGGGGCGCAGGTGAGGGATGATCGTAGGGGCGCAGGTGAGGGATGATTGTAGGGGCGCAGGTGATGTCTGTAGGGGCGCAGGTGATATCAACAGGGGCGCAGGTGATCACTGGGGCGCTGGGACGGTGGTGATTGCGGAGGCAGTGGTGATCGCAGGGGCGATCATTGGGCCGCAGGGGCGATCGCTGGGGCGCAGGGGCGATCACAGGGGCACTCGCAGGGGCGATCGCTGGGGTGCAGGTGATCGCTGGGTCACTGGGATAGGGGGCTGATCACCGCAGGTGGGGGGGTGGGGGTTGGTGTGATTACTGGGGCAGGTGATCACTAGCAGCAGTCACTCACACCAGCCGGCTGGCAGAAGCCAGGGCACCGGTGGTGATTACAGGGAGCGAAGGTCAGGGGAGGCAGCGGAGGTCTGTGTGGGGGTGGCAGGGGTGAGGTGATCACTGGGGCAGGGGTGAGATCACAGAGCTGGGGGGCCTGATTACTGGGGCAGGGGTGAGATCACAGAGCTGGGGGGCCTGATTACTGGGGCAGGGGTGAGATCACAGAGCGGGGGGGGCCTGATTACTGGGGCAGGGGTGAGATCACAGAGCAGGGGGGGGCCTGATTACTGGGGCAGGGGTGAGATCACAGAGCAGGGGGGGGGCTGATTACTGGGGCAGGAGTGAGATCACAGAGCAGGGGGGCCTGATTACTGGGGCAGGGGTGAGATCACAGAGCTGGGGGGCCCGATTACTGGGGCAGGGGTGAGATCACAGAGCTGGGGGGCCTGATTACTGGGGCAGGGGTGAGATCGCAGAGCTGGGGGGCCTGATTACTGGGGCAGGGGTGAGATCACAGAGCAGGGGGGGCCTGATTACTGGGGCAGGGGTGAGATCACAGAGCAGGGGGGGCCTGATTACTGGGGCAGGGGTGAGATCACAGAGCAGGGGGGGGGGCCTGATTACTGGGGCAGGGGGAAGATCACAGAGAGGGGGGGGCCTGATTACTGGGGCAGGGGTGAGATCCCAGAGCTGGGGGGCCTGATTACTGGGGCAGGGGTGAGATCACAGAGCAGGGGGGGGCTGATTACTGGGGCAGGGGTGAGATCACAGAGCAGGGGGGGGCCTGATTACTGGGGCAGGGGTGAGATCACAGAGCTGGGGGGCCTGATTACTGGGGCAGGGGTGAGATCACAGAGCTGGGGGGCCTGATTACTGGGGCAGGGGTGAGATCACAGAGCAGGGGGGCCTGATTACTGGGGCAGGGGTGAGATCACAGAGCAGGCGGGCCTGATTACTGGGGCAGGGGGACCTGATTACTGGGGCAGGGGGGCCTGATTACTGGGGCAGGGGGAGTGCTTACTGGCCGGGGCAGGGGTCCTCACAGTACTCAGCAGGCTGTCAGAAGCAGAGCAGTGAGGGATCACAGGGCAGGGGGGAGCAGAGGTCGGGGTGGGGGGTGGAATCGGACGACGGAGGGGCGGAGGTCAGTGTGGGGGGTGAAATCGGATGAAGGGGGGTGGTGGTCGGGGTGGGGGGGTGTAATTGGATGACGGGGGGAGCGAAGATCGGGGTGGGAGTGCGGGGGTGGAATTGGAACGCAGGGGGAGCGGAGGACAGCAGAAGGGAGCAAATCTTACCTGGCAGCGCGGTGATCGGTGGCGGCAGATCCTCGCAGCAAGGTGATCGGCGGCAGATCCTCGCAGCGCCTTGATCGCGATGGCGACGGCAGCAGGGGATCTCCCTCTTCACCTTCCACGGCCAGGAAGCTGAAGGGGGAGGGCACCCACTGGTCACACCGCCCCTCCACATCTGATTGGAGGGATAGCGTCACATGGACGATAACTCCAATCAGATGGGGGCGGGGGTGGTGACACAGAAGTCATTCTGCTCCAGCCAATGGCAGATGATATTACATTATCAGCCATGGCTAGATTGTAATATTTCACCAAGTTTCATTGGTGAAATATTACAATCATTCTGATTGAATGTGAAAGTGAAAGTGACACTTTCAACAGCCAATCACAGCGATTGTAGCCACGGGGGGGGAAAAGTCACTCCCCCTGGGCTCAACTACAAATTCTTATGTACCTGCAGCGTTGGTGACATTTCAGTGAACCCGGTCACCAGCGCTGCAGGAACGGAAACCCGCCATGACGCATACGGTGCGTCAAAGGTCAGGAAGGCACAAACTTTCATGGCGCATATGGTGCGTCAAGGGTCGGGAAGGGGTTAAAGAAGCACTTTCATCACAGTTTTTATGCTCTTAATATAAAACATCATATTATATAGCACTGTGGATTTACAATTGCTCATTTTGCCCTTCTACCAGTTAATTCTTCTCCTTTCCATTAGATATAATACATCACATGTGTAAAAACAGACTAGCTGAATCCTTCTAAGCTCTATGTATAAACAAGAAGTCTCATTTCCCTGCATGAGTCATCACTGCAAATTCCATGGACGGAGGGAGAAGTGGAGCAGCTTGGTCAGAAGTTGAACAGTGGGATGACATGAAGAATAATTCTACATAGAGCTTAGAAGGGATTCAGCAAGTCTGTTTTTAATCACGTGATCTCATAGACCTAAAGGAAAAGAGAAGAATTAACTGGGTAGAAGGGCAAAACGAGCAATTGTAAGTACACTGTGTTATATCACATGATGATTGTAATATATTTAGAGGACAAAAACTTTGATGGGAGTGCTACTTTAAAGCTAAGTTCACATGGCGCTGAATGCATCAGACCAGTTACTTCCACAACTTGTGTGTGTGTGGTAGTTGCCATTTACATGTATGAGACTAGATCAGCTTGCAATTTTTTCACACAGACTTATGTGATAAGTAGCCTGTGTGAACTAGCACATAGGCTAACAATGTGTCAGTTTACACATGGCACATCGGAAGTAAATTTGTTCAAGTGAATGTACCCTTCAAAAAAATAGAAGGGTAATGTCTGTTAAATCAAAGTTGTGAATGATTTAAAATGAACGGACACATAGCAAGGGATCAGCAATCTGCGGCACTCCATCTATTTAAAAACTACAGCTGTGAGTTGTCATCTCACAACTGGAGTTTTATATGATGCTGACCCTCACCTTAAACAATGGACTGTCACCATTTCTGTATCATGTCATTCTGTATACTATATTTATGCAGGTTAGTTCTGTACCCTTTTTGATATTTAACATTTGAAGATGTAAAGATAAGACGTTGCAAATTTGCTGTAAGGAGCCCCTGATGGCAAAAGACTGAGTTGACATAATCTCTGCTAAACCCTTGCACTGGATCAAGCTATTTAGGATTTATTTCCAATATTTCAAAACTACCATAACAGACTGTTTGTCATGTCGATGCAGGATTGTTACAAGGTATTGCGTCTGAACAGCTATCTAGCAGCCACAATAAAGTGTAGTAATCTAACAGCAGTACCACACAAGGCTGTCATCATGTTACACGAACATTCCCCAACTCTGCCTAGTGCTTCGATTTTCTCCTTGCCATAAAAGATATTATATATGTCCGTATGTAAAGATACAATCTGGATCACTTCTTCTTTCTAAACTCCATTTGGATGAAAGCGTTTTTACAAGCAAATCCAGCAGCGAGTGATAATTGTACTTCAAATAAACAGAATCCCAATCCGAGAGCCGCAGTTTATATACCAGACAGAGCGGTATCGTTGTATCACTATATAAGACGATAAAATCAAGGTTTTGAACCCGTCTAAACTTCAAGCTGTGCCACAGAAAAGTTGATAAACATTCCATTAGAATAAATTTGCCAAGCTTCAAGTAATTATATTGATGCTGTCTATTCTGGTTTTCAGGCAACGGAGATACAGCATCTGTCAGTTGTCAACATATGTGAGATTAATTCAGCAGGATGCTGCCATGCTATACCAGATGGTTTGTAGAACAGTAAAGCCATTGGTTTAGATGAAGCCCAGTCACTAGATCTAACATGTATCAGGGAGTGCTAGTGTCACACGGTGTTTGGCTCTAAACTCATCTAGTGTCATGGTGGCATCAGATGCCGTTCAGACTACAGAATCTGACACTCCACACTATGCTTTCTCTGGTGCTTCTGAGTTGCACAGTCGACCGGCTATGTGCTCATTAGTGATCTGGTTTGCAGGGGTAAATTTCTGCTAGCCTGCTGGTTACCTTTTGGAGCAAATGTTGCAGGAGACCTATCACAGTGACTCCCCACCTTTTTAAGATGGAGGAATCTGTCTTGCCATGTCGACTATAGCTTTCGTAAAACCAGTCCATGTGCTGTTTTTTTTTCAAGTAACTGGTGATTTACTGTTGCTTGGTGTGCTGTTGAATTCCTTCTATTGTATGGCTGTCTCCTCCCTGCTCTTTATTTTCCTCCTTATCATTTATTTTCTGATTACTCGGTGTGAGCATGCTGCATGTTAGAGTGTTGGTTTCCCCAGTTTGTCCATGTCTGTGGCTTCTACCATTCCTGTCTCGGTCTTTTTCTGGGGTGGGGGAGAGGGGATATTAGATTAGGGCTAGCCAGGAGCAGGACAACAAAGCTGGCCCAGACATTGTTACCATTAGATGTATCTCTGGGAGTAGGGACAGCTAGGGTCTCCTAGTTTGATGGCCAGTCTAGGAGCCTCGATCCCCTGTTACCCCCTCACATTCCGTGACAGCTAGTGAGAATTGAAAACCCAATTATTTGGGTTATAATGATTTGTCAGGCTCCGCAAGAAGAAGTTTTCACCTTAGACTCCACTATAGCTTCTAATACAGCAAGATCAGATCTCATAATTTGCACTAATGTGGAGCAATCGCCTCGAAACACAGTGTCTGCAAATTGAGGTTCTGATCTGACATAAATCCAATCGGTGGCACTAGAGTTCGTCTCCTTCGTCCCTGAAGAGACAATTTGAATAACCCAATTATTGGCATTTACTATGATTGCTTAAATAGCACCACCATATTCCACAGCGCTTTAAAGACATCATCCCTGTCCCCATTGGTCCTCACAATCTAAATTGCCTATCAGTATGTCTTTGGTGGGTGGGAGAAATCAGAGAACCCAGAGGAAATCCATACAACACAGGGAAAACATACAAACCTTGCAGATGTTGTACTTGATGGAATTGGAATTTGAGCCCAGGACCTCAGCGCTGCAATTCGAAATAGCTAACTAGTGAGCCACCGTTCTGCCAATGATGACTGATGACTATTTCTTTTAGAAGTCCTCCTATGAAGTTTATTTTTTTCATTAAATTAGTGTATATGTGCATGAAGTATAGTGTGTTTGTGTTAATACACTCACCTGCCACCACTTTCTCTGGGCTCCAGCTCCTGTTTGCTTATCTTCTCAGTGATGTCACCGCTCTTCAGACTCTCCGGGATCCACTGCGCTCCGCATGGCCCAAAAGTGGCTTATACAATGTAAGTCTATGGAGTGTCAAAACATGGATCCGTAGACTTACATTGTAAAAGAGATTTTCAGTTTGCACATCGTGTATAGACTGACTTGGAGAATCTGAAGAGCAGCGATGTCACCAAGAAAAGGAGCAGACCGAAGATGGATCCTGGTGAAGACTGTGTTAGGTGAGTGTATTAACACTCGCACTACAATACATGCACGTCTGCACACATTTAATGAAAAAAAACCTTCATGAGAGAGTTTCTTTAAATGGATTCTAACAAATATCCCTTACTTTTTGTAAATAATGTATGTTTTAATACATTATTCACAAAAAGTAAGGGATATTTAGGTGAAATTTTAGGATGATCCTAAAATGCCCTCTAACTTTTTCAGGTGAACTTAGTGTGACCTTCAATAAACTTTTGAATGCACATGTCCAACTGTTCAATGTTTCAGTACCTTCTGCCCAACTTTGTTACAGGCTGGGCAGGTGTGTCTAGTCAATACTAAACTGCCCTACACTTTGTACATAGCACAGTGCCAAGCCTCTACTACTTGAATAACATAATTAATCCAGTCATTCTGCTTCTGCATGAACAACACAGGCCTAATTTCATATACATAGACAACAATGCTCCAGGTCACTGAGGTCACATCATTAGGGAACGTCTGCTGGAGACTGGGGGACCTCAAATGGAGTGGCCTACACTTTCTCCAGACCTGAATCCCAAAGAAAACCTATGGGATCAGCTGAGTCGCCCTGTAGAGGCTTGAAACTCTGTACCCCCAAACCTCAATAACTTGAGGGCTGCCCCTCAAGAAGAGTGGTATGCCATGCCTCAGAAGACAATACCCCACTTATGAACAGCATGAAATGTTGTTCTCAAGCTGTAATTGATACTCAAGACCACATGACAAGTTATTGAGACATTGATATTTTTGGGGGGTATAGCCACCACTGCTGTTGGCTTTTGTTTCAATAAATTGTTTGAGATGAGGAAATCACCAATGCATGTTTCTACCTAAATGCCCTATTTTCATGATAAAAGATCACCAAAGCGTGAACTTTTTACGTTTTCCATAAATTTCACCCGAAAGCCAAATATCCCTAACTTTTTGTGAGAAGTGTATATAGGTTTACTATTATTCTACATAAGATGTTCAGGTGCTCAGTAATATAAGGTAATAAGTTTGCTTTTTGACAGCTGCTCAGCTATTTTTGGGCCTGGTTATAAACTAGAACTATATTACATTTCCAATAATATTTATACATGCTAAACGTCTAAAGAGAGCAAACTGCAACTTAATGTGATGTTGTAGCTCAGGTTGTTAACAAAAAGCTGAGAAATTCCACAGCATAGGTTATAAAAGTAAGAGCAGGCTGTCAGTTCAGGGTAGTGATTACAGCGCACTTTCCATGTAGGCAATGGTGACTGTTACAGCTCCCTGCACCTTTCCGACTGTAAGTCAGTAGCTACAGGGAGAATAAAACGTCATTTTCTCCCTGTACTCACTGTTCGTTATACTGACAAATAAAATTAAGATACCTGCAGATTATTACTATATAGGCAAGTAAATTGTGTTTTGTATGTGACAGATTGTCTTTAAACTAATACCCTACTTAAAACAAGTTATCACCTATCTATCTTATCCACAGAACTAGATATCCAAGGTAGAAGAAATTGGGTTTTATGCCGCGCTGAAATCACGGATTCCAAGGTTAATTTAATTCCTTTATTGTTTATACCCGATTTCTTCTACCTTGGATATCTACATCTACTCTTCGGGGCTGCGGCTGATCACCACCATTACATGTGTATTAAGGAGTTGTGACTGTTCACAACCCGCAAAGGTTAGTGTTCCTTTTTTGATGGCTATCAATTTCCCTACCAGGTAAGACCCTATTTCGCTTCTTTGTTCCACAGTTATTTCTCCTGAATTGTCCACAAAACTTGCAGATCAGGGAATTTTAAACACCAACTGGGAACTGTTATCCACAAACAGAATGGCATGGAAGATCAGATGACAACTAGTGTTAAGGTGAACTCTTACAAAGTTCCACAAGTTGCCTACTGCCGGATTCTAATTGGTGTGGATCGAGTGCATGCTTGAAAAATTATATCAGACACACAGTCGGATATACATCTTTCCTCGACCAAATTCAGCCCAGGCTCTGCTTTATTTCAACTGAAGCATGCCCTGATATAACCTTAGAAAGGGGCATGTCCGGATGTGTTCATTGGTCAGTGGGTTGAACAATGTGTTAGTCCATGAGCTGATTGGTGGGCATCATCGTAGGCGGGTCTATGTCATCTGGGGCCATCTTGGTGAGCCTCTGATGGGTGGGTCTATTATTTCATCGGGGGCCATCTTCGGTTCCTCTGACGACTGACTGGCTTATGTATAGACAATTGATTTCATTGAACACACTTCTCACAGTGCTCTATGTCCAGAGGTTAATTAAGTATTTCATCTTATGGGTCTCCTCAACACTAGCACTCCATTTATTACCTATGGGGCTGCAGGTAAAAGATGATTGCAGCAGTCCCACTGGAAATGAAAGGTGAACAGCTTCAGCATGCACACTACCACTCCATTCTAGCAGGGATAAAACTTCCCCATTCTGGATCCCACCCAATCAACAAGTTACTAGCGGACAGCCCCTTTAATGTAAATTTAAAGGGCTCTTTCACCCATAAAAATGTTCTAAAAAAAAATTCAACATGCTGTAAAATAATAAAACACTACCCCTTCTGAGCTCCTTCTCCTCTGCCAATGGTACTCTAATCCCCACCACTATCCCTCCATCCAGTTCAGGTAGGTTAGTATGGGACAGATGCAGCCAAACACAGGTTTCCACAGTGTTGCATTGTTCACTGTTGCAGCCAGTGATTATTTGCAGTGGTCCTTTACCTTCGGGCTAAGGAGAGTGGAAAAGGCCTTTGACCTTACAGGTGAGTAAGCTGTAAGCTCTGCATTCCATGTCCTAATATTCCTTTTAGAAATATTCTTTAGTGGATAATGCCTATTATAATATTTTTACAACTTTTTGGTGACATTTCAATAAATATGGTCATCATTATAGCTGCAGAATTCGTGCAGGCAGTGTTATTGTTATTCACAGCTCGGCAGCAGAGATGGAAGGAATCTTGCACACGTATTCCTCTTTACACATACTTTTCAAATTTCCTTAAAAATGTTAATTGTATCTTCCATTTCATTTCATTAACCATATCAACTTGCCAGTCAGTCTATTGCAATCACCAGTTCTTTCCCAGGAGCACAGGATTTATAAATGGGAAGTAAAAAAACGATGATGGGAAAAGCATATAAAAGTTAGAAGTGCCATAAGATGTGCAGTATATCACAAAAGTGAGTACACCCCTCACATTTTTATAAATATTTTAATATACCTTTTCATGGGACAACACTAAAGATATGACACTTTGATACAATGTAAAGCAGTCAGTGCGCAGCTTGTATAACAGTGTAAATTTGGTGCCCTCTAAATAACTCAACACACTGCCATTAATGTGTAAACCGAAGGCAAAAAATTGAGTAAACCCCAAAATGAAGATGAACAAATTGTACCCAATTAGCCATTTTCTCTCCCCGGTGTCATGTGGTACAAGGTCTCAGGTGTGAATAGGGAGCAGGTGTGTTACAGTATATCTCTCTCATACTGGTTACTAAAAGTTCAATGTGGCACCTCATGGCAAAGAATTCTGTGAGGATCTGAAGAAAAGAATTGTTGCTCTACATATAAGAAGATTGACAACACCCTAAAACTTAGATGCAGCTTGGTGGCCAAGATCATACAGCGGTTTATAAAGACAGGTTCCACTCAGAACAGACCTTGTAATGGTCAACCAAATAAGTTGAGTGCACATGCTCAGCGTCATATCCGTCATGTGCTAGAAAGAAATGCCTCCTACTTCCTACCTATAGAAGGCAGTAGGAAAGATATAAGAAACAGCAGAGCTCGTCTGCATTGTTGGGTCTGATGTCCTCTTATCTTGCTCTTGACAATACCCAATACATTCTCTATGGGGTTTAGGTCAGGCAAATTTGCTGGCCAATGAAGCACAGTGATACTGTGGTTAGGAAACCAGGTATTGGTACTTTTGGCAGTGTGGACAAGTGCCAAGTCCTGCTGGAAAATGAGATTTCCATCTCCAAAAAGCTTGTCGGGAGAGGGAAGCATGAAGTTCTCTAAAATTTCCTGGTAGATGGCTGCGCTGTCTTTGGTCTTGATAAAACACAGTGGACCTACACCAGCAGATGGCATGTCTCCCTAAACCTTCCCTGATTGTAGAAACGTCACACTAGACCTCAAGCAGCTTGGACTGTGGCCTCTCCACTGTTCCTCCAGACTCTGTGACCTTGATTTCCAAATGAAATGTAAAATTTACTCTCATCTGAAAACAACATCATGGATCACTGAGCAACAGTCCAGTTCTTTTTCTACTTGGCCTAGGTAAGACGCTTCTGGCATTGTCTATTGGTCATGAGTGGCTTGACACAAGGAATGCGACACTTGTAGCCCATGTCCTGGATACGTCTGTGTGTGGTGGCTCTTGAAGCACTGACACCAGCAGCAGTCCACTTGTTGTGAATCTCTCCCAAATTTTTGAATGGCGTTTTCATAACAATCCTATCAAGGCTGCAGTTATCCCGGTTGCTTATGCACATTTTTCTACCACAGTTTTTCCTTCCATTCAACTTTCCATTAATATGCTTGGATACCACACTCTGTGAACAGCCAGCTTCTTTACCAATGATCAATGACCTTGTATGGCTTACCCACCTTGTGGAGTGTGTCAATGACTGCCTTCTGGACATTTGTCAAGTCAGCAGTCTTCCCCATGATTGTGTATCCTACTGAACCAGACTAAGGGACCATTTTAAACCCTTAGGAAGCCTTAGCGGGTGTTTTGTGGTAATTATTCTAATTTTCTGAGATAATGACTTTTGGGTTTTCATTGGCTGTAAGCCATAATCATCAACATTAACAGAAATAAACACGTGAAATAGATCACTCTGTTTGCAATGACCCTATATATAATATATGCATTTCCCTTTTTGTATTGACTAACTGAAATAAATGAACTTTTTGATGATATTCTAATTTATTGAGATTTCTAACACCTAAAGTCACACACAACTTGCTACAATAGGCAATGTTCCTTCAGTAAAGCTTAAAACATAAATGTCTGAGGGAAACAATTGAACAATTCATCCCCTGGCATTACCATATTCACATCAGTAAACTCTCATTAAAAGGCACTTTACCAATTTTAATATGTGATTTAAAATGACACAAAATATTAAGTGCCTAATATCCTAGAAATTAGGGAGCTATCATGACTTGATTATATATATAATCACTATATAATAGTAAATGGCACAAAATCATGTCTGTGAAAATAAAGGTAATGTGGCCATCCCAGCTATAGGAGGCAAACAGTGCAAAATTTTGAATAAAACCCAATTGCAAAAATTATTCTTTAGCCTCAAATGCATGTATTTCAGTAAGAATTTTTTTCTTCTTCAAAGGTGGACAAAACCTTTAAGAGGATCAAAATTTCTGAAAAGGTGCAACAATGTATACAACCTATAGCTGTCAGCTAAATGCTCGTTCGCCTGCCAGCTATCTCTTCAATCTTCCCCATACATGTGAATGTATGGCTTGACCAGGCGCTCATGTGTTCCCCATAGGAAGAGTAGAGTAAAGCATAATTTACACTACACAATTATCATGAACAATTGTTCCTTGGAATGCTCATTTCATGATAATCATGCAGTCTAACATAACAAAAGATCAGCATTCAAAGCTGTGCATCGTCATCAGTAAAAAAAATCTGAGCTGCCAAAAACAATGGCAGCTCATGCGCACTGAGGTATCTGTGACGCCCCAGAGGCTTAAGGCGCCACAGGGTATTGCATCTCATTTAAGGTGCAATGCTTATCCCGGATGATGAAGGAGTTAACCATTGGTGTGTTTTCACTTACACAACATCCAGCCAGTGAGTCAGCCAGTTACACAACTCAGGAAACCAGCCAGCCTGGGAAATTCCCAGGTGGTTGGACAACCACTGGTGAGACTCTGAACAACACGGTTGCAGGAGAGAGTGCTTGAGAGCTTCTCCTGCTAGAACTGGGCAGACTGGAAAAGGGCGAGAGGCAACTGGTGGAGCTAGTGAGACAGAGGAGAACATAGTAGCTGGAGCTCGAGCCTAACCGTTCCTACAGTGCCAGCGTAGACAAGGTAAAGAGCCCTGAGGTGGGACATATTCCACATTGGATCACCAGGATCTGCAGGGGATGGGGATTACAAGTCCCATTGTCCACCACCCATTTTCCCGGAGCACAGTGACACATAGGGTCCAGGGTCAAGATCACGGTTGGGCTTCATGGCGGATCCGCGCCACCTGCACACGGGACGGGCACTTTACAAGAACACTGGTGTCCCCAAGTTGCTTCAAGCCATGGGGATCCACAAGTAAGTGCAGAGAAGGAAGGTCTCACACTCTACAGACACCAGTGATTGCTTCGGATTTACCTGGGACTGGCTGGAGCCCATCGTGGCATACAGCAGGACCACCGGGGTATCTTACAAACTGTGAGTAAACAGAACTTTGAACCACAGCCGGTATCGTCCTTATCATTGCCGTCGCTCCGCGCTTCGGCACCACCAGCCGAAGATCTGCCTGCGTAAACAGTCAATCAAACAACTGCCGGTCAGCAAACGCGTAGCTCATAAAAAGATCTTTAGAGACAGTGCAAATTAAGCTTAATGTGGTCCTTTCACCATTTTTTACATGCGAAAATGGCCACATCATGATAAAGTAGCTGAAGATCTGAATAAAATGGGGGCAATGTCTTTTATCCCCTTCATGACATCTCCTGATTTGTTTTTGTTTTTTATCAATTGATTATTGTTGAGCTACGCAATACAGGGAGAAAATGAAGTACCCCAATAGAAGAATCTCTTCTAATGAACCGGTGGTTATATTTAAAAATAGCATAATAATTTTTCAAGCTAATATTTCCGGAACAGAGATGAGAACAAAGATAGATCTTCAGCCACGTTATGATGTGGCCAGTTTAGCATATAAACATTATGAAGAGATAGATCTTCAGTCACATTATCATGATGTGGCCAATTTAGTATATAAAAGTAGTGAAAGGTCCTCTGTAAGCCAATGCCAAAGCCTCCTCCAGAATAGAGGATGAATTGCAGGAGTGTTAGATGGGAGACTACAAAAAAAGATGCTGCAGTCATCTAGGCAGGAGATGGTAATTGCACACACTAACATTTAGCAATCCTGTAGCTCCTGTACAAATTGTATGTTTTCGCATGTACATTCTTCATGTTATTTTAGCATAATAAATAACACTGAACTTACTACGTCCTCTATACATATGGGGATATTGAAAGAGAAACATTACCACCACCAGGTACACCATGTTGGGCCTTCCATTATCTCTGTTCCTCCACCAAATATCTAGCAGCCTAATGAACCATTCATTATGAGGAAACGCGTGAAGGCATGATGGGTGAAAGATATGTTATCTCTTTTAGAAATTATATTAGGAATATGTGTTTTACTCTTTCTTTTTCCTACCTGCTTTTACGGTTTAATCCGCTGTCTTTGGCCATTATCTGGGTGCATCTAGTGCAGGGTCTCCTATAGGAGAGTCTAGGAAGAGCCACCGCTGAGCTGGGGTGCCATCTCTCATTTATCCGTTTGGGTGCCAAGCTCCACTGCTTGGCAGTATACAGGACATTTCTATACGGATTTACAGTGCCCCTGGTGTCGCCTGGTCTACAGGGGACCAATTTACCCTAGGTCCATATTTATATCTTCTCAGATTTTCACATATTGGTTGTTTTGTGGTTGGTTTGTTTTTTTAATAATACATTTATATATTTTAAGGAGGATTTAGATGTTTCATATTCATTAAGTGGTGTGTGCCTTTTAATAAATTTGGCACATCATACCCATCATTAAACCAGGCATGCAGAACACCAGTCTTGAAAAATATTAGCCTTGTGGTGTTACAACTTAAGTCACGTGCATGCCCCTTTCTTAGTTAAACCCCAACCAACTCATTGAGGAAAGCTGAAAAAGTTTCCAAAACAAGTAATAAAGGCAATACAAAGCATATAAGATTGGTATTGGTGCAAGTTGCGTTTTGGCTAATTCAGCTTAACAAATCTCCCCCAAACTGTTATCTGGGGATCCAAGACTCCAGAGAGAACAGAGATAAACAAGACCTGTACTTTGAACAAACTGTGTAGATCAATAATATAAAGGAAAATAAAAAATGTTGAAATAAAAGTTAATTTAATAGATTCACAGGAGCCTGGTCCAGCATCAACAATAAAACAACCCAGTATCCAGACAAGAGTAGTGCATACTTGCTTTGCTGACATTCGAAGGCATGCACCTCTTTTGATTACTAGGCCCCTGTGACATCATAATGTATGTTACAGGGGCCTAAAAATCACTCAATTTGCAATGAATCAGTAAAATCTTTTTTCCAATTATGAGCCACTTCTTTTTTTGTCTCCTTAGCATGTCATCCATTCTGAAAAACCCCAGCTCAACTGAGACTCCAAGCACAATGGGGTGTCAGTTTACGTCTCCTATTATACTCTAAGGCAGGGGTCTCAAACACGTCAGAGTAAGTGGGCTGCACATAAAAAAAATTTAAGGCAGAGGGCAAATTTGAAAGGAATGCGGATTCCTTTCAAATTTACAGTAGTACAATACAATATAATTGTTAATCAATTATTTCAACTATTATAACAATGCTACATTAGTATGCGCTGAGAATCAAAAATACCGTGAAGCGAAACGTCATTTTTTAATATTATTTATTTGTTAAAGAGAGTGGGCATCTGTGATTGGCATCAGCATCAAAATGTATAAGCAGATTCCAGGTTATTCCAACAGCCAAGCACAGACACTCATTCTCTGTCACAGCATCCGTGATTGGCTGCTGGGTCTGTCACACATAGTAGTGTAAAAAGAAATACATTAAAAAAATTACATAGCGCTCTGCAGTATTTTTGATACTCAGCGCAGATAAAGTGGAAGGCGACGGGCTGCCACCCCCAGCTGCCTGGCTTTACCTTAGCTGGCAATCAAAATACAAGTAAGCCCAATTGTTTTTTAATTAAATAATGGAAAAAAAAATGCGTGGGCTCCCACCATATTTTGATCACCAGCCAGGTAAAACCAGACAGCTGAGGGCTGGGATTCTCAGCGTGGTAAGGCCCAAGCATTTTGGGCCCCCCACGCTGACAATCGCAGCCCACAACCGCCCCTGGAAATCGCGGATTCATCAGGTCGCCATTTCCAGGTGCTTTACCTGGCTCTTCCAGCGTCCCTGGTGGCAATGGCACACTGGGTAATAATGGGGTTAATACCAGCTTTGTATTCTCAGCTGGTAGTAAACCCGAAATTCATGGCGTCATGTCAAATTAGATGTGACCACCATGAATTTCTAGTAAACAGTAAAAAAACACAACACAGAGAAAAATATTTTTATTAGAAATTAAACAAAAAAACACATTTAGGGACTCCACCTTTTTTAAAAAAAAAAAAAAAAAAGCTTCCCTCTGACGTAGTCCAAAGTCAATGTCAGCTCAGCTTCATCGCTCTGAACAGATGAGCGTCTGTCCAGACCGACAAGAAGGCTGAGACCGAAAGTAACATTTTCCGGTCTTTCAGTCCCCATCATCATCAAAATCATTTTTATCATCATCATACACACACAGCCACCATCATCATCATCCAAACACACACGGCAATCATCATCATCATTATACACACACACACAGCCAACATCATCATCATACACAGCCATCACCACGATCATCATCAGTCACACACAGCCACCACCATCATCATCATCAGGCACACACAGCCACCACCGCCATCATCATCAGTCGCACACAGTCACCACAACCATCATCAGTCACACACAGCCACTACCGCCATCATCATCATCATCATCAGTCACACACAGCCACCACCGCCATTATCATCATCAGTCACACACAGCCACCATCGCCATCATCATCATCATCAGTTGCACACAGCCACCACCACCATCAGTCACACACAGCCACCACCAACATCATCATGGTCAGTCGCACACAGCCACCATCACCATCATCAGTCACACATGGCCACCACCGCTATCATCATCATCATCATCATCATCATCAACACACAGCCATCATCATCATCATCAACACACAGCCCTCATCATCATCATCAACACACAGCCCTCATCATCATCATACACACACAGCCATCATCATCATCTACACACACAGCCATCATCATCCACACACACATACACAATCATCATCACCATCAACACACACAGCCATCATCACCATAAACATACACAGCTATCATCATCCATCATCATCATCAGTCACACATAGCCACCACCGCTATCACCATCATCATCACCATCAACGCACACAGCCATCATCATCATCCACACACACAGCCATCATCATCCACACACACATACACAATCATCATCATCATCACCATCAACACACACAGCCATCATCACCATAAACACACACAGCTATCATCATCCACCCACACATACAGCCATCATCACCATCAACACACACAGCCATCATCATCATCAACACACAGCCATCATCATCATCCACACACACATACAGCCATCATCATCACCATCAACACACACAGCCACATCATCCACACACACACACACAGCTATCATCATCATCCACACACACACACACAGCCATCATCATACACACTCACACACACACACACACACACACACACACACACACACACTCATCATCATCAGACACACACACATACACACACACACACCACACAAACACAGACACCACAAACGTTCTATCGTGCCCTATGCTCTTGTTCCTTCCGCTGCACCGCCGGCAAAGCAGCTGACGTCAGCGCTGCTCGGGTCGCGCTGCTGAGCTCGAGTTGAACGCCGCCGTCGATTGGTTCGCCCTGACATCTGATTGAATGCCGCCTTTGATTGCTTCTCCCTGGCGGCGTCTCCAATGCGGAAGTGCGGCCGGCCGTGGCTGCAATGTGAAAGTATGGCTGGTGACCGCTAAATGACTGGAGGCAGTGGAGAGCAAATATCAAGTGTTCTGCACTGTGTGTCTGCGGGCCGCATAAATCAGACTGGCGGGCCGCATGCAGCCCGGGGGACGCGTGTTTGAAACCCCTGCTCTAAGGGGAGTGAGGAGTAAGGAGCAGAGTGATACACTGGCAGAGATAATGCTGAGCTCTCTAAAAAGTCTTTTAACTCACTCCAGAACTGGATTCGTAATTACAATGCTTATAGCTGCTGTATGTCCTCCATAATGCTGCTGCAGGTGATCTCTGTGCCCAAAGGAATGAAGAGCAGGAATCTATCACTGTGTATTATAAATGAGAGACATCATAGCAGTTAGTCTTCTTCTACCATATCAGGGACAACTGTAAATTAAGAGATAGCGCCTGTATAGGGGAAAACTGGTAAAAATGCAGTATACAATTCATATAATG
Source organism: Anomaloglossus baeobatrachus (assembly GCF_048569485.1). NCBI lineage: Eukaryota > Metazoa > Chordata > Amphibia > Anura > Aromobatidae > Anomaloglossus > Anomaloglossus baeobatrachus. The sequence continues at coordinate 571,603,795 of NC_134356.1, forward strand.
GGGGATATAATGTTGTTCCTTACATGACAACTTATTCTTAAAATAGTACTTAAAAGTATAGTTGCACTATTCTCATATAGTGAACTCAAGTCCTATGCCATATTAGGCCATATAGACATTGTGATGGGGGTCGCCAGATGTGTCAGCTGATCATCTGAGGCCATCATTAGGAATGATATTGTGGGTGATTAGACAACTCCTATACAATGCATTTGCAACGTGGCGTCAGAGTGCAATGTGGCTTTATATTGTACTCCAGAAAATAACTAAATGCTAATTTTTCATTTAATTCTGGTTTTTGTTTACTTTGTTTTATTCTTCAGTCTGATGTGTCATATGAACTTTTGGAGACGTTTTCTATTAACATTCATCTTTTAAAGCCCCTATTTTGGAATATGATTATGTCTGTAGTCAATAACTTTAGGAATATTTCATGTTGAAACATATGGGTTCAATTCACTCTCTGCTTTGTCCTTTACTCTGCTGCTGGCGTCCGCTAGAGATTGGCTGCCGGCTGCTGTAAGCACAGGAGCGTGAGGTGCATATTGGGGGAAGCAGAGGGTATTCTCATTTCTTTCCTTTGGAAGCAGCAGACATCATTACTTGTGGTTATATAACCATTTCCTACACAGACACTTTAATTGAAAAATATCTTCTTTGGCTTTTTCCTTACAGTTAATCATTTTTCTACTTGAGATAAAATTTGAAGAAATAAAGGGAAAAAAAAATATAGACAGCCAGATAATTCCCTTTCTGTGACTTACATTAACCCCTTTCTGACATATGATGTACCTGACAATAGACATCCAAGTGTATTATAGTGAATATGCAGGCTGTGCCCACACGATCAGTGCCAAGAGCTTGGCTTATCCAACAGCTATTTTCCTACTATAACAACTAGGGTCGGTGCTAGCACAGTCCTGTATTATTTAACTGTCTAACAGTATGTGCACACACTGCAGATTTGGTGCAGAAATTTTCTGCATCACATCTGTACCTTCTGGCAGAAAAACGCACCAAAATATGCATACGGTTTTGGTAAATTTTTTTTCCATGCGTTTTTTTTTTAGTGAAGTCAATGGCTGGAAGGGCTACAAAACGCAGAAAAAATGCTCCAACAATTGACCTGCTGCAGATTTTTTTCTGCACCAAAATCTGAATGAAAAAAGCACTTCACAAATCTCATAGGCTTTGCTGGCTTCAGGAGAGGCATGCAGATTTCTCAAAAAATGCATCAAAAAACAAACGTGTGCACATAACCTAAAATTCACAATCATTAGTGATCGTGGTTTCCCATCACCCCTACCTCCCTCCCATGCCAATGGTTGTCAATTTGACTAGAGGTCATACAATGGCCATAGGATCGGCAAGTTATGGTGGCCTGTTAGGCTATGTCCGCACTTTGCGTCATCCTAGTTGCAGTTCTAAACGCATCCTCTGGCAGAAATTGCTTTTGCCAAAGTTGCTTTTGAGCAAAGAATCGCGGTAAATACGCGTGCGTTTTTACTGCGTTTTAGCCGCGTTTTTAGCGCTTTTTACATGCTTTTCCATTGCGTTTAGACAGATGCGTTTTGAAAATAAAGACACTGCTAAATAAGGTTTAAGCAGTCAAACACAATGAAAAAGGGGAAAAAAAGGAAGACAAATATAATTATTTAAATCATAACGAAAATAGTTATATTTAATATAATTATAGCGGTTTTATACTATTTATCGCTAAAATAACAATAAATTAATATTTTTCATTAATTTAACTGTCGAACTATAGGGTACTTTACATGCTGCGATATCGCTAGCGATCTCATTAGCGATGTGAAATTTTAGATAGCAAGTGCGATCTTTCGAGATCGCACATAGGTCATTTTACGCATGTGCGCTCTCGAAAGATCGCACTTGCGATTTAGAATTTCACATCGCTAATGAGATCGCTAGCGATGTCGCAGTGTGTAAAGTACCCTTATGTGTGTGTGTAAAAGGGACGTATCATTCCATTATTTTGATGTCAGAAAAACATGCGTTTATGTAGTCCAAAATGCATGTTTTCTGCAGCTAAAAAGCAGGTAAAACGCTGAAATTTTGATGTTGCTTGCTTTTTACAACTTCTCATTGACTTCAATGTTATCAAAACGCAGCCCAAATAGCAAAAACAATTGACATGCTGCTTCTTTGAACGCAGAGTTTTTGCACAAAATTATGCAAATTAAACGCAGAATTTTCAACTGCAAAGTGCGGACAAGAATTCCCCATTTTCCATAGACTTTGCTGGAAAATCAAAACGCATGCATTTTGGTATGAAAACGCTGCAGTTCAAAATGCTGTGGAAAAGCAGCTGAAACGCAGGTGAAAACGCAAAGTGCGGACACAGCCTTAAGGCCGCTTTACACGCCGCGATATCATTACCGATATTGCTAGTGTGCGTACCCGCCCCCATCGGTTGTGCGACACGGGCAAATCGCTGCCCGTGGCGCACAACATCGCGCGGACCCGTCACACATACTTACATGCCTAGCGGCTTCGCTGTGACCGGCGAACCGCCTCCTTTCTAAGGGGGCAGTTCGTTCAGCGTCACAGTGACGTCACAGCAGCGTCACTGAACCGCCGCCCAATAGAAGCGGAGGGGCGGAGATGAGCGGGACGAACATCCCGCTCACCTCCTTCCTTCCTCATTGCGGGTGGACGCAGGTAAGGGGAGGTTCCTCGTTCCTGCGGTGTCACACATAGCGATGTGTGCTGCCGCAGCAACGAGGAACTACATCGCTAGCTGCAGCAGCGATAATCGAGAATAGGGGGGTATGTCATCCATGAGCGATTTTGAACGTTTTCAAAATCGCTCATAGGTGTCACACGCAACGACATCGCTAAAGCGGCCGGATGTGCGTCACAAATTCCTTGATCCCAACGAGATCGCTTGAGCGATGTTGCAGTGTGTAAAGCGGCCTTAGACTCTGCTTATGGCAAGGTCTAACAGCCCTCCTGTCAGTGTAAGGCCTCATTCAGACGTTCCAGAGTTTTTACATTTGCAAAAAACGTTATATGAGTTTAATTTGTTTTGGTCATGTTTTACAATCATTGTTTCATCAGTGTTTTTCATGTATCAATAAATAAAAATACAAAGCATCTTATGTCATTAGCATTGCCATCAGTGTGCTGTCTGTGATTTTTTATAGACCCATAGACTTTAATGCTACTTTTTGCCAGTGATGCTGATAAAAAATGGACACGTCCCTATGAATTTTGTAAGAATACATAGTTCGTAAAAAATGAAACAGTCATGTGAACAGCACCATATACTTTTAATGGTTATGTGTTGTACCTTTGAAAATTTGTATTGCAATGCAGTAGTGCAGTGATGAAAAACCTTAGTGTTCAAGCCCTAAAAGGAAAGAAAATCTTCCAGTCTAGGCGCTCTATTTTTATGCTATTTTCCCATTTTTTTGTTGAAAAATATAAAAGGATTTTTGGGATAGGGTTTTTTTTTTCACAATATACAGCATTTACATATGTTTGAAGTATGCTTACAAATTTTTATATCATGAAAAGAGTATAGATATAAATAAATACAGTGCAACCTCGCTTAACGAGTATCCCAGTTAACGAGAATTTCGCTTAACAAGCAAAGCTTTCTGTAAATTTGTAACTCGGTTTACGAGAAAGCTTTGCTGTACGAGCAAAATACTCACCACACACACTTCCGGTTCTGTACATCCACCGCGCTCTAACCCGCACTTGCAGTCCACACAAACACACACAAGCACGCACAAAACACACACAAACAAACACGCATGCACACACATACAGTATTATGCTCACCTTACCTTCCGTTCCATCACCGGCCTCATGGTTCTTGTAGTTCGCCGGTATATCGCGACGAGGGAGGAATCCTTGCGGCGAACTACAAGACCCAGGAGGCCGGCGATGGAACGGAAGGTAAGGTGCGCATAATATGTGTACCTTCCGTTCCATCGCCGACCTCCTGGGTCCTGTAGTTCGCCGGTATAGGCTGTGTATCGGCAAGCATGGCGTTGAGTCAGGAACTTCCGCTGTCAGCCGCTACTCAAAGGCAGCGCGCTGACCACTCAGAGGCAAACGGCTCCTGCCTTTGACGTCAGCGTTCTGGCAGCGGAAGTTCCTCCCTCGTCGTGATGGTAACCCGATACACAGCCCGTACTAGCGAACAGCAAGTCCCAGGAGACCGGCGATATAACGGAAGGTAAGGTGAGCATAATATGTGCGTGTGCATGCGTGCTTGTGTGTGTTTATGTGAGTTTGTGTGTGTTTGTGCGTGTTTCTGACCAGGATGGGACATTTAATAAGTTGTGGAGCGAATTGTCTGCATTGCAATGATTTCCTATGGGAAATCTTGATTTGCTGAACGAGTAACTTGGTTAGTAAGCACACTCCCAGAACGCATTTGTTCTCGTTAACCAAGGTTCCACTGTACTGTAAAAATGAAGAAAAAAATATCTCAGAACTACTGAGACATCATTAGCTTTAGAAGCACGCTGAGATTTATATTTTCTAACATGAGATAGACCTGAGGAAGGCTTCTTAGTAAGCCAAAACGCGTAGTCATTTCTTTTTAGTATTTTAATGTACATAGTTATGGGAACGCAGTATAGAATGTATATGTCATATGTCAATTTATGCTGTGGACATGAGTGTTTTCCACGGGGAGAATAGAGCTAAAGTCGACAGCGGTCTGACCCATGATCGTGGGCATGGACCACTGTGTTCTGCCATGGACAACACTCACATCTCCACAGGAGGGTTGACACTGCGTTTTAGACGCAGTGTCGCCGGATCGTGGGCACATAGTCTAAGGCTGGAGTCACACTTGCGATTAACTTGCACGAGTGCAATGCGAGAAAATCTCGCATTGCACTCGGACCAATGTTAATCAATGAGGCAGCCCCGATCTGCAATTTTTTTCTCAGTCCAAATCGGACTGAGAAACAAATCGCAGCATGCTGCGATTTGGTGAGTTTCTCGCGCAAGTCTCTTCAATGCAAGTCTATGGGTGCATGAAAAAAACCGAATGTCACATGGACGGCACACGGAGTGACATCCGTTTTTATCAATACATTTCTATCATGTAGCAGAGAACACTGTAAATGCTCCTGTACATAACAGTACATGAGTAGCAGCTGCTGAGGAAAAAAACTGATTGCACACTGACAGCATACTGACAGGACACTAATGAAATGTGAGAAGAAATTGTCCTACTTTCTGGCATGAGAATCGGACCGATTTTACATTCGCAAGTGTGATTCCAGCCTAAAAGTGAGAAATTTGCTGCTACAGCAACATTTTTGTGAAGTACCTATGGTTTCAAAATGCATACTTTTCTCTTGTATAAAAACCTTGAGGGGTCTAGTTTCCAAAATGGGGTCACTTCTTGGGGTTTCTGCTGTATAGATATCTTAGGGGCCCTGCAAATGCGACATGGTGTCCGCAATTAATTTCAACTTTTCCAAAATTGAAATCATGCTCCTTCTGTTTCGAGCCCTACCGTTTTTCCAAACAGAGGATTTTGACCACATTTGGGCTATCCATGCGCTCATAAGAAATTGGATGACAAACTGTTGGATCCATTTTTTGGTGTTGCCTCTTGAAAAAAGTAAGAAATTTGGTGCTGAAGCAACATTTTTGTGAAAAAAAGAAAATTTTCAATATGGCAGCCTAAGGTTTTCAAATTCTGTGAAAAACCTGTGGATTCAAAATGCTCACTATACTCCTGCATAAATTTCTTTATGGGTCTAGTTTCCAGAATGGGGTCACTTTTGGGGGAGCTCCACTGTTTAGGAACCTAAGGAGCTCTCCAAATGAAACATGGCATCCGCTAATGATTCCAGCCAATTTTGCAGTCAAATGGCGCTCCTTCCCTTCCGAGCCCTGCCGTGCGCTCAAACAGTTGATTTCCACTACATGTGAGGTATTAGCATACTCAGGAGAAATTGCACAATAATTTTATTGTGCATTTTTTCCTGATAGCTTTATGGAAAAAAAAAAAGCTATCTGGTTGAAATAATAATTTTATGATAATTTTGTTTTTTTTTTTCACTGCTCAACACTATAAAATTCTGTGAAACACCTGGGGTTTCAAGGTTCTCACTAAATGTCTAGATAAATTCCTTGAGGGAACTAGTTTCCAAAATGGGTCACTTGTGGGGGAGCTCCACTGTTTAGGCACCTCAGGAGCTTTACAAACTCGACATGGCGTCCACTAATGTTTCCAGCCAATTTTACAGTCAAATGGCGCTCCTTCCCTTTCGAGCCCTACCACGAGCCCAAACAGTTGAATACCACCACATATGAGGTATCTGCCTACTCAGAAGAAATTGACCAATACATTTTATGGTGTATTTTATCCTCCTACCCTTGTGGAAAAAAAAGCTATCTGGTTAAAGTAACAATTTTGTGGTAAAAATGTATTTTTTCTATTTTCACAGTTCAACGTTATAAACTTCAGTGAAGCATTATGGGGATCAAGGTGCTCACCAAACTTCTAGATAATTTCCTTCAGGGGTCTAGTTTCCAAAACGGTGTAACTTGTGGGGGGTGTTTCTGCTGTTTAGGTGCCTTAGGAGCTCTACAAATGCAACATGGTACCCGTAATCTCTTTCATCCAAATTTGCTTTCCAAAATTAAAATATTGCTCCTTCTGTTCTGAGCCCTCCCATTTGTACAAACAGAACTTTCTGACTACATGTAGGGTATCACTGCGCTCAAATGAAAGTGGGTAACAAACTTTGGGGTCCATTTTTGATGTTACCTCTTTAAAAAGTGAGAAATTTGGTGCTAAATCAATATTTATGTGAAAAAACTGAAAATTTTCAATATGACATCCTAATTAGAGATGAGCGAACCGGTCGTGGTTCGGCTCGAGTTCGGTTCGTCGAACGGAGGTCCCGTTCGAGTTCGGGTCGTCGAACGTTCGACGAACCGAACTCGAACCGCATAGGAAACAATGGCAGGCATTCACAAACACATAAAAACACCTAGAAAACACCCTCAAAGGTGTCCAAAAGGTGACAAACAACTCACAACACAACACAAACACATGGGAAAGTGACAAGGACATATACTCATGCAAAAACAAAAGAGCTGGACAAGGAAAAAGAGGAGGAGACACAGATATAGGTATGGCACGCCCTTCTAAAATCATGTAAAACATTGCAAGGTGACTCCAAGCGGAGTCTCCCTTTTTTCCAAAAATTCAACAATTGGGCCACACACACCCACCCCTTCAGTGGCAGCACTTGTGCCCCAGTTGTACACTTCACAGCTAGATTTGCATCAATCACAATCAAAAATACGCCATACTTAACCGTCCCCAGGATGACACCGGGGTAGGTAGCAAAGTCTTTCCTGATCCCAGCTCTGTGCATCTTGGATCATTTTTAAAAACAATGTAAGCAAGGGTTACTCCAAGCAGAGTCTCCCTTTTTTCCAAAAATTAAAAATTAGGCCACACAGACACCCCATCAGTGGCAGCACTTGTGCCCCAGTTGTACCTTCACAGCTAGATTTGCATCAAGCACATTCAAAAATACGCCATAATTAACCGTCCCCAGGAGGACACCGGGGTAGGTAGCTAAGTCTTTCCTGATCCCAGCTCTGTTCATCTTGGATCATTTTTAAAAACAATGTAAGCAAGGGTTACTCCAAGCGGAGTCTCCCTTTTTTCCAAAAATTGGGCCACACAGACACCCACCCCTTCAGTGGCAGCACTTGTGCCCCAGTTGTACACTTCACAGCTAGATTTGCATCAAGCACAATAAAAAATATGCCATACTTAACCGTTCCCAGGATGACCCTGGTGTAGGTAGATAAAGTCTTTGCTGAACCATGACTTGTTCATCTTGGCTCCTTTTAAAAAACACAGCAAGCAAGGGTTACTCCAAGCGGAGTCTCCCTTTTTTTTCCAAAAATTGGGCCACACAGACACCCACCCCTTCAGTGGCAGCACTTGTGCCCCAGTTGTACACTTCACAGCTAGATTTGCATCAAGCACAATCAAAAATACGCCATACTTAACCGTCCCCAGGAGGACACCGGGGTAGGTAGCAAAGTCTTTCCTGATCCCAGCTCTGTGCATCTTGGATCATTTTTAAAAACAATGTAAGCAAGGGTTCCTCCAAGCGGAGTCTCCCTTTTTTCCAAAAATTGGGCCACACAGACACCCCATCAGTGGCAGCACTTGTGCCCTAGTTGCAAACAGGATGTTTTGATTTGCATCAAGCACATTCGAAATCCACAAGCATTTACTCTCCCCAGGATGCCACAGGGGTAGTAAATTCCTTGTGGATCCATGACTTGTTCATTTTGATGAACGTTAGTCTGTCCACATTGTCAATGGACAGACGCGTGCGCTTATCTGTCAGCACACACCCAGCAGCACTGAAGACACGTTCAGAGACAACGCTGGCAGCTGGACACGACAAAATCTTCAAGGCGTAAGTTGAGAGCTCTGGCCATTTTTCAAGATTTGAAGACCAAAATGAGCAAGGCTCCATTTGCAAAGTCATGGCATCTATGTTCATTTGGAGATACTCCTGTATCATCCTCTCCAGCCGTTGACTATGTGTCAGACTTGTTGTCTATGGTAAATAAATAAGGAATAACGTTTGGAACACCATTCTAAGTTTAGGTTTTTGCACCCAGTTCAGACTTAGAATGGTGTTCCAAACGTTTTTCCTTATTTGTTAGTAGTTTTTCGTTTGTGAACCCTCCCCAACCACACCTATTGCCAATCCATATCATACACATAAATAGCCTGGGTCTCAGCTTCCCATACACGGCAAGTTTTTTAACTGCATGAGAGGACACACACAAGCTAGGGACCCCAACGTAGAGAAATACTTTGGCGTAGTGTTGGGGCTCTATTGCATTGATCAATTCAGTAGCTAAATTTCTCTTGATTCATATGTTCATGGCAGTAATGCAGATTCCATTTTTTCACATTTTCACTCTTACATATAGATATTGGATTTTTCAGGTCAGTATTCACACAGCAGTTTCTGCTATTCCATGTATTCCCCTTACATAGTCACTGGTGTGCATACCTTATCTCCCCATAGTGATGTTTTTTTAGGTTTTTGCACCCAGTTCAGACTTAGAATGGTGTTCCAAACGTTATTCCTTATTTGTTAGTAGTTTTTCGTTTGTGAACCCTCCCCAACCACACCTATTGCCAATCCATATCATACGCATAAATAGCCTAGGTCTCAGCTTCCCATACACGGCAAGTTTTTTAACTGCATGAGAGGACACACACAAGCTAGGGACCCCAACGTAGAGAAATACTTTGGCGTAGTGTTGGGGCTCTATTGCATTGATCAATTCAGTAGCTAAATTTCTCTTGATTCATATGTTCATGGCAGTAATGCAGATTCCATTTTTTCACATTTTCACTCTTACATATAGCTATTGGATTTTTCAAGTCAGTATTCACACAGCAGTTTCTGCTATTTCATGTATTCCCCTTACATAGTCACTGGTGTGCATACCTTATCTCCCCATAATAACATTGTTGTCTCTGGTGGCCTTGCAGAGGACGGTCTAAAAAAATTATGAAAAGATTCCATAAAATTGCTGTTACCAGCACCAGATACGGTGCTACTGGTACGGGTAGACTGTTGAAGATGACGACACCGTCCCATGTTTGTCAAGTTACAACTGGGAGATTCACTTCCTGCACCTGCACGGTTGTTTGGTGGAAAAGTCGAGCTAAGATCGAGTAACAGCTTCTGCTGATACTCCTGCATACGTGCGTCCCTTTCTATGGCTGGAATTATGTCACAAAATTTGGACTTGTACCGGGGATCTAATAGTGTGGCAAGCCAGTAGTCATCATCACTTCTAATTTTGACAATACGAGGGTCATGTTGGAGGTAGTGCAGCAAGAAGGCGCTCATGTGTCTTGCGCAGCCATGCGGACCAAGTCCACGCTGTGTTTGTGGCATAGAGGTGCTAACCGTTCTTTCTTCCTCTGACATCTCCCCCCAACCTCTTTCAACTGAAATTTGACCAAGGTCTCCCTCATCCGCTGAGTCTTCCATGTCCATGGACAGTTCGTCATCCATTTCTTCATGTTCTCCTGCACCTTCCTCAACATTTCGCCTGCTACCATGCGCTCTTGTTGATCCCTGTCCCCCATGGTCCCATGCCTGCCGCGTTGGTGATGATGAACGTCTGGACCTTGGTGATGTTGTTGTGTCTTGCGCATATGAATCCTCCTGTAGTTCCTCCCCTTCCTGTTGTCTCACCCCCTGACTCCGAATAGTGTTTAGCGTGTGCTCCAGCATGTAAATGACTGGAATTGTCATGCTGATAATGGCATTGTCAGCGCTAAACATATTCGTCGCCATGTCGAAACTGTGCAGAAGGGTGCATAGGTCCTTGATCTGAGACCACTCCATCAGGGTGATCTGCCCCACCTCTGCATCTCGTTGGCCCAGGCTATACGTCATGACGTATTGCACCAGGGCTCAGCGGTGCTGCCACAGTCGCTGTAACATGTGGAGAGTCGAATTCCAGCGTGTCGGCACATCGCATTTCAGGCGATGAACCGGCAGGCCGAAAGACTTCTGGAGCGATGCAAGTCGCTCAGCTGCGGCGGTTGAACGGCGGAAGTGAGCAGACAGTTTTCGTGCCCTGTTCAGAAGGCCATCTAGGCCGGGATAGTGTGTTAAAAATTGCTGGACAACAAGGTTCAACACGTGAGCCATACAAGGCACGTGTGTCACCTTGCCCAGGCGAAGGGCCGCACCCAGGTTTGCAGCATTGTCGCATACGGCCTTACCAGGCTGCAGGTTGAGTGGAGACAACCATTTATTAAACTCGGACCGCAGAGCTGACCACAACTCCTCAGCTGCGTGACTCCTATTCCCAAGACATGTCAAGCTAAAGACCGCCTGATGCCGTTGCGCTTTGCTGCCAGCATAGTAATGAGGGGTGCATGATTCCTTCTGCGCAGTTAGAACGCTGGTGGCCTGACCAGACAGGCTTGGGGCGGAGGTGGAGGACCCAGATGAGGTGGAGGAGGCAGAAGCAGTGGCGGAACTTGGACAGACAGAGGATTGACACACAAGTCGTGGGGACGGCAAGACTTGTGCAGTAGACTCTTCACCATCTATCACCATAGTTACCCAGTGCCCAGTCAGCGACATGTAACGTCCCTGTCCATGCTTACTGGTCCAAGTATCGGTGGTGAAATGCACCCGTTGACACACAGAGTTTCTCAAGGAAGCGGTGATGTTGTGAGTGACATGCTGGTGTAGCGCGGGCACACCTTTCTTAGGGAAGTAGTGGCGACTGGGCATCTGGTACTGGGGCACAGCGACAGACATAAGGTCTCTAAAATAATGTGTGTCCACCAGGCGGAAAGGCAGCATTTCGGTAGCCAAGAGCTTACAGAGGGATAAAGTCAACCTCTTAGCTTTGTCATGGGTCGCAGGAAATGGCCTTTTATTTGTCCACATCTGAGGGACAGAGATCTGGCTGCTGTGTGTAGACGGTGTTGAGTAGGGTGTCTCTGGAAAAATGCAGCTTTGTGAGGAAAGTGCAGGCGTAGACATGATGTCGCCTTCATCCAACGTTGGTGCTATCGATGTCTGAGAGACAGACTCTTCCCCTTTCAAACCAACTGACGACTTACCAAGCAAACTGCCTGTTGTGGTTACAGTGGTGGAAGTTGTGCGTGGAAAACCAGGTGTGACAGCTGTCCCCACAGTCCTAGAAGATGAAGAGCGCGCGGATGCACTAGAAGGGGCAGGCGGTGGATGGTTCGCTCCGCTAGGCCGCATTGCAGCACGGTGAGCTTCCCACCGGGACATATGATATTGATTCATGTGACGATTCATGGAAGAAGTTGTCAAACTGCTGAGGTTTTGACCTCTACTAACAGAATCACGACAAATTTTACAGATCACATAATTTGGGCGATCTTTTGCTATGTCAAAAAAGGACCAGGCTAGGCAAGGCTTAGAGGGCATGCGACCTGATGAGCCCCCCCGACTAGTGTTCAGAGGCAGAGTGGTGGCTGAGGATGCAGTTGTAGACGTGCTACCAGTGCTCCGACTCTGTCCAGGAAGGCGCAAGGTAACTTCGTCGTCGGTTGCATCCTCCTCCAACGCCTCTGTTGACCTCCTCGAGTGCCTGACTGTGGGTTGACAGTAGGTTGGATCTAGAACTTCCTCATCAATTGTTGTGTTTGCACTCCCCTCATCTTCAGACCGAGCCTCTTCTTGCCCTGACCGAATATTTAAGTTGTCATCCCAATCTGGTATCTGCGTCTCATCGTCATCAGTATGTTCCTCATTGTCTATAACAACAGGTGTTACAGTTTGTGAAAAAGGGTCAACATTATGCTCAGAAACTTGGTCCTCACGGCCTGAATCAGAGTCACAAAGGTTCTGGGCATCACTGCAGACCATTTCCTGGTCTGTACTCACTGTAGCTTGGGAGCAGACCTCTGATTCCCAGGCTATAGTGTGACTGAACAGCTCTGCAGACTCAGCCATCTCAGTTCCACCATACTGTGCAGGGCGGATGGAGACTTCAGAGCTGGGAGAAAGCAAGTTTGATTGGGATGACAACTCAGAGGACTGGTGTTTTTTGGATGCGGTAGTTGAGGTGGCGGAGAGGGCACTTGTTGGACCACTTGAGATCCATTAAAGCATTTTCCTTTTTTGGCCATCATCTACCTTTGTTCCAGTTGTTCGTGTCCGTAAAAAAGGGAGCACATCGGATTGTCCACGGTAAGTAGTAGATATCTTACTTTTGCTGGAAGATGGTCTATCTTCAGCAGATGTTAATGGAGCTTTGCCACCTTCCCCATGGACAAACCCTTTTTTTCCTTTTCCCACACGCCTCTTCCCCTTTCCACCAGCATCTGGCATTTTGCCACTCATTTTGATAGCGACAAGATTGTGCACTTAAAATGTGGTAGTAAAAATTAAGAGGTGGTGTAGATTTCAGCGGTGGTCTAGCTTTATTAACAGCAGAATAAACAACAATAATTATCCCTGACAATGCAACTACGGCCCTTAAACTGGCAGCATAAATTGCTAGTATAATGGCTTTGTAACAATGAGTTTGAGTGTGCAATGCAGGCAGACGTGCTTCAAATATCTTTGCACTAGTGGGACAATACAGAAGTCCAACAGCCACGTTTAGGATGCCAGTAAGTTCACTCAGTGCTTGCTAGTATAATGGCTTAGTAACAATGAGTTTGAGTGTGCAATGCAGGCATACGTGCTGCAAATATCTTTGCACTACTGGGACAATACAGAAGTCCAACAGCCACGTTTAGGATGCCACTAAGTTCACTCAGTGTTTGCTAGTATAATGGCTTAGTAACAATGAGTTTGAGTGTACAATGCAGGCAGACGTGCTGCAAATATCTTTGCACTACTGGGACAATACAGAAGTCCAACAGCCATGTTTAGGATGCCACTAAGTTCACTTGTCGCGGGCGGAGGAGGGGACGCCGCGCTCTCCCTACTGCTCGGGTCCGGCTGCCACTGCGGCTGCGGCCTGCCGCTGCTCGGTGGCTCGAGCGATGGGCCGGATCCCGGGGACTCGAACGGCGCTCCTCGCCCGTGAGTGAAAGGGGTTTGGTTGTTGGGATAGTTTATTGTCCGTGACGCCACCCACGGTGGTGGTGATGGTGTGGACACCACCGCTGCTCTATCTGGGGATCCCGGGAGTGATGGTATGGAGAAGCTAGATGTTGGTTTGCCCCTCTGTGGGTAGGGGTTTTGGTAGTCCCGGGGCCCGATGATGGGGAGGTCAGGATGGTGGACAGGCGGGTTATGGGGCCTGTGGAGATGCAGGGATGCAGGGGTAGCGCTGTGCCGCACGGCACGGAGGTACTCACTCAGCCCAAGGAAGACGATACAGTTCACGGTAAACAAGCGGCTGGTTGGACGGGTCCCTCGGACGGCTACGGTGCTGATGTTCCCTGCAGTTAGCGGTGATGGTCACTTCCCTGCACCTAAGTACGGTTCTTTGGTAGCGATGGATTCCCACTGGTAACCCGCTCCCCAGCTTGGATATTAGCCGGGGGAGCCCCTCTCTTGCCCGCAGGCGCTGGCCCTGTGAAACTTGTGCCCTGGCGGTGGCGGTGTCTCCCCTTCACGGTCGGACTGTTGCCTTCAATCAGGACTTGGTTGTTGGGAGACCCAGAGGTCCCCTTCACTGACGGATTTGGCAAATTATGGCGACTCCTAGCCTTGCCGGGATCCGAAAGGCCCCTGCCACTGGTGCTGGCTTCTCCTCGTATACCGCTCCGGTACCGCCGGGCCACCACCCGTCCACAGTCCTTTCGGCAACCTCCAAGTAGCCTCTCCTGCAGACAGTCACAGCCGTCTGCCAACCTTGCTGTCTCAGTCCGGGGCACACACCCGGACTAGCTTCAGGCTTTCAACTGTCACTTTCTCTGTCACTTTTACTCTTCTCTCTTGCTCCTCTACCACTTCCTTCTTTACTCCTCCACTTCCCTAGCTTAACTCTCACTCAACTCAACTGAACAGCCTGGTTTTCCCGCCTCCAGGGCTGTGTACTCCTCGGTGGGCAGAGCCAACCGCCTGGCCCACCCCCTGGTGTGGACATCAACCCCTGGAGGAAGGCAACAAGGATTTGTGTTTTGACTTTGGTGTTCCTGCAAGGAATGTGGGGTGTGTGGTGGTGTTGTGACCTGTGACCCCTGGCTTGCCCAGGGCGTCACATTCCCCCTTAGCAAAACGCAGACCGTCCTCGGGCTGCCCGTCCAACACCGGTTTTATTTTCCTTTTTTTTTTTTTTTTTTCTGAATGATAAAAAAACGGTAACACATATACAGGTATACTAACATCATCCCACAACGGGAGGCACTTTTCTTAAACGTTACGGTAAGATTTTTAAAACGGTTGCTGCTGCCGCTCTCTCCCACCCAAGTAACCTGGCCCTGATGCTGCCCCTAAATCCCAGGCAGCACCCCTTGACCCCAGTCCTGAACCAAATTACCCGAGCGGGATCTGTCCTTCCCCTCCAGAGGGTAGCCACCGGTTCCTGTGGTGGCTGGGCCCCAGCCTGCTCCACTGCGGGCCCTCCCTCCAACCTGCCTCTCCGGAGGCGGTAAACGGTGCTGCAACAAAACATATTTTTATTTACAAGCCACTTAACGTTTGTGGTTGCCCTGCAAGTTCTCGGGCTTGTCCATAGAGAGTTCTCTATGCCAACTACTTTTCAAGCGGTCCCCACGGGGACAACGGTGTCGGCAACGGCCGGTTCAATCACGGTAGGACAATCAGGTTACTTTCTCGGTTCCATTTCACTTATCATTTGCAAAACTTAAAACTTTCAAAACACGCATACTCTTTTCTGGTCCCAACGGGGACTGGACAACGGTGCCCCGCTGCCCTACTCAGATTCTTCTGCTAAGGCGGATCCATCCCCCTCCACCAGCATATCAAACATGCACTGACATGCCTGCTGTGACAGGGGTACCGGTACCCATTTCCACCGATACGCGGGGTATGGAAAACCACTGGAGCTCCCTCGTAGCGAGAACGCTCATTTGCTTTCTCAAACTCAGTAGTGGACCTGGGGCTGGGGCCGGAGTCATCATCTCTTGTTCCTGCGTCAGGCGGGTTACCGCCAGCTGCCGCAGCCTCCTGGCTTACAGTATCCAGCACTTCAGACCCTTCTGCGGTAGCACAAAGCAGCGGATCAGGCGAGTTTACACTGAGGCGCCCCATAAGTAACGGCAAGGGTGATGCATAGGCCGAGACTAGGCCGGGCCCCTCAGCCGCAGCGGCCGGTCCTGGTAGGACATAGGGACGTGGGTCACCAGTCGACTCTGTTACATCTATTCCCTCTCCGTACATCGGGGCAGTTGTAATCAGCATCTCCACCTCGTTGGTCCACTGCTCCATCATCCGGAAGATCTGATCCTGCTGACGCTGGTGGAATTGAATCACCCGGGCTTTCATCCAGGCCACGGTCCCGGGCTCGGGGTCTGGCATAGTCACTACCGGGACTTCTGGCACCATCCCGTTAAGGAGCCGCAGTCCTGGCGGTTCCCCCTGGTGTACTTCAGGGACGCCCTGGGCGTCTGCAGCCGGTTGGTCCGCCGGGGCGGCTTGGTGGGGTATCGCTACCGGTTGGGCAGGTAGCGGGCCTAGTGGCGGAGCGGCAGCAGCCAGCACGGGTAGCGGGAAAAGAGGCAGGGTGAGTGGAAGCCGGCCGGGCCCCTCAGCTCCAATGGCCGATCCCTCAGGAATACAGGGGCGTGGGTCTCTTACCCGCTCCTCCAAATCCTCTTCCATCTCGCGTCTCCGCATAGCAGCCACCACGCCCGCCATGTCGGTCTCCCACTCCTCCAGGAGGAGTTGCATGTGGGCCTGCAGACGATTACTCAGCGGGACGGTCCGGTCCCTCAACCACGTCGCCGTGCCGGGCGCGGGGGTCTCGCTGTTATTAGCTGGAGCGGACATCTCGGCAGTCATGCTTTCCAGGAACTAGCAACAAGATGGCCACAGGGTCCTGGCGTCCCTGTCTTTATAGCCACTCTCACATACGACCAGCCGCCATTTCGTCCCCCCTTAGCCTCTTTCCGGCCCCTCCTCTCTCGGGGCGGGGTCTTGGCCTTCGCGCCTCTGCTACTCGAGAAGACGCTCGAGTGGGAACTCTTCGCGCCAAAGATGGCGACTTCTGAAATTTTCCGGCCGGACACCTCCGGCGGTCACAAGGCGCACCTCTGCCCAACGGCAGAGCGGTAAGATCCTGTTCGTGACGCCAAGTTGTCGCGGGCGGAGGAGGGGATGCCGCGCTCTCCCTACTGCTCGGGTCCGGCTGCCGCTGCGGCTGCGGCCTGCCGCTGCTCGGTGGCTCGAGCGATGGGCCGGATCCCGGGGACTCGAGCGGCGCTCCTCGCCCGTGAGTGAAAGGGGTTTGGTTGTTGGGATAGTTTATTGTCCGTGACACCACCCACGGTGGTGGTGATGGTGTGGACACCACCGCTGCTCTATCTGGGGATCCCGGGAGTGATGGTATGGAGCAGCTAGATGTTGGTTTGCCCCTCCGTGGGTAGGGGTTTTGGTAGTCCCGGGGCCCAATGATGGGGAGGTCAGGATGGTGGACAGGCGGGTTATGGGGCCTGTGGAGATGCAGGGACGCAGGGGTAGCGCTGTGCCGCACGGCACGGAGGTACTCACTCAGCCCAAGGAAGACGACACAGTTCACGGTAAACAAGCGGCTGGTTGGACGGGTCCCTCGGACGGCTACGGTGCTGATGTTCCCTGCAGTTAGCGGTGATGGTCACTTCCCTGCACCTAAGTACGGTTCTTTGGTAGCGATGGATTCCCACCGGTAACCCGCTCCCCAGCTTGGATATTAGCCGGGGGAGCCCCTCTCTTGCCCGCAGGCACTGGCCCTGGGAAACTGGTGCCCTGGCGGTGGCGGTGTCTCCCCTTCACGGTCGGACTGTTGCCTTCAATCGGGACTTGGTTGTTGGGAGACCCAGAGGTCCCCTTCACTGACGGATTTGGCAAATTATGGCGACTCCTAGCCTTGCCGGGATCCGAAAGGCCCCTGCCACTGGTGCTGGCTTCTCTTCGTATACCGCTTCGGTACCGCCGGGCCACCACCCGTCCACGGTCCTTTCGGCAACCTCCAAGTAGCCTCTCCTGCAGACAGTCACAGCCGTCTGCCAACCTTGCTGTCTCAGTCCGGGGCACACACCCGGACTAGCTTCAGGCTTTCAACTGTCACTTTCTCTGTCACTTTTACTCTTCTCTCTTGCTCCTCTACCACTTCCTTCTTTACTCCTCCACTTCCCTAGCTTAACTCTCACTCAACTCAACTGAACAGCCTGGTTTTCCCGCCTCCAGGGCTGTGTACTCCTCGGTGGGCGGAGCCAACCGCCTGGCCCACCCCCTGGTGTGGACATCAACCCCTAGAGGAAGGCAACAAGGATTTGTGTTTTGACTTTGGTGTTCCTGCAGGGAATGTGGGGTGTGTGGTGGTGTTGTGACCTGTGACCCCTGGCTTGCCCAGGACGTCACACACTCAGTGTTTGCTAGTATAATGGCTTAGTAACAATGAGTTTGAGTGTGCAATGCAGGCATACGTGCTGCAAATATCTTTGCACTACTGGGACAATACAGAAGTCCAACAGCCACGTTTAGGATGCCACTAAGTTCACTCAGTGTTTGCTAGTATAATGGCTTAGTAACAATGAGTTTGAGTGTGCAATGCAGGCAGACGTGCTGCAAATATCTTTGCACTAGTGGGACAATACAGTAGTCCAACAGCCACTTTTAGGATGCCACTAAGTTCACTCAGTGTTTGCTAGTATAATGGCTTAGTAACAATGAGTTTGAGTGTGCAATGCAGGCAGACGTGCTGCAAATATCTTTGCACTACTGGGACAATACAGAAGTCCAACAGCCACGTTTAGGATGCCACTAAGTTCACTCAGTGTTTGCTAGTATAATGGCTTAGTAACAATGAGTTTGAGTGTGCAATGCAGGCAGACGTGCTGCAAATATCTTTGCAGTACTGGGACAATACAGTAGTCCAACAGCCACGTTTAGGATGCCACTAAGGTCACTCAGTGTTTGCTAGTATAATGGCTTAGTAACAATGAGTTTGAGTGCGCAATGCAGGCAGACGTGCTGCAAATATCTTTGCACTACTGGGACAATACAGAAGTCCAACAGCCACGTTTAGGATGCCACTAGGTTCACTCAGTGTTTGCTAGTATAATGGCTTAGTAACAATGAGTTTGAGTGTGCAAAGGGCAGGAGGGTACAGTGCCAGGGTTGTGGGTCTCTGGGTAGAGGAAAGGAAGCCTGCCTTTCTATCCCTCCTAATGGGGAAATGCAGCGTGGAAATCCTTGACCTTAGCTACACAGACGCTGTCATCTTGTGTAGCTGTTAAACTCTGTTTTCACGGACCTGTCACCTATGGCTCTGACCCTGCCGGTATTAGCCCTTAAAAGGAATGATAGAAAGTGCTATCCCTATGCTGTACAGCGCTGTGTATAGAGCGTACACAGCAGTATCGGAGATAGGCGCTGCGCCAGCGGTGACTGACACCAAGGACGCAGAAGGCAGATAATGGCGTGCTGGAGGAAAATGTCCGTTTTTATAATGCAGGGACATGTGACATGGACATCCTATCACACATGCCGTTGCTTCTCTGGCTAAAAGTCCACTTAGCTGTGTGTGTGTCTGGGATTGGCTGACATGCTGGCCCGCCCCACTACACGCGCGCGCTTAGGGAAGGAAGACAAGGAAAAAAAAAAAATGGCGATCGCCATTATCCATACAGCAGTGATCTGAATGCGCTGTTCCCGCACACTGTACGCTGAAATTTCATAATAGTGTGAGTCACAGAGTGACTTACACTATGACAGCGGAAAGCCAGCTAGGAATTAGCTGGTCTTTTTGCTGCTAGAACCGTTCTCGAACGTATCTAGAACTATCGAGCTTTAGCAAAAAGCTCGAGTTCTAGTTCTATCTAGATCAGCCCCCAAAATCACTCGAGCCTAGAACTGGAGAACCTTGAACCGCGAACCGCGCTCAACTCTAATCCTAATATCAAATTCTGTGAAGTACCTGTGGGTTCAAAATGCTCACTATACCTCTAGATAAAATCCTAGTTTCCAGAATGGGGTCACTTGTGGGAGGTTTCTGCTGTTTAGGTACCTTAGGGGCCCTACAAATACAAAATGGTGCCCGCAATCTATTTCAGCCAAATTTCTGTTCCAAAATTCAAATATTGCTCCTTCTGTTCCGGGCCTTCCCATTTGTCCAAACAGGGGTTTTTGACCACATGTGGGATATCAGCGCGCTCAGAAGAAACTGGGGAATAATTTTTTGGGTCCATGTTGATGTGTTATTTCTTCTAAAAGTGAATAAATTGGGGTTAAAACAACAATTTTAGGTAAATTGACAATTATTTTTTTTTCAAAATCACTTTAGTTCTTGTGAAGCACCTGAAGGGTTAATAAACTTCTTGGGCGTGATTTGAGTACCTTGAGGGTGCAGTTTTTAAAATGATGTCACTTTTGGGTATTTTCTGTCACATAGGCCTCTCAAAGTCACTTCAAATAGGATCTGGTCCTTAAAAAAAATGATTTTGTAAATTTTGTTGAAAAAATGAGAAATTGCTGAAGAACTTTGAACCCTTCTAACTTCTTAACCCCAAAAAAATTGTTTCATAAATTGTGCTGATCTAAAGTAGACATGTGGGAAATGTAAGTTATTAACTATTTTGTGTGACATAACTCTATGGTTGTGTGACATAACTCTATGGCATAAAAATGAAAAGTTTGAAAATTGCAAAATTTTCATCAAATTTCCGATTTTTTTCACAAATGAAAGCAAAAAATATTGTCCTAAATTTACCACTATCATGAAGTACAATATATCACGAAAAAACAATTTCAGAATCACCGGGATCCGTTGAAGTGTTCCAGAGTTATAACCTCATAAAGTAACACTGGTCAAAATGGCAAAAAATGGCCCAGTCATTAAGTACGAAACTGGCTTCGTCCTTAAGGGGTTAATTTATTACATTTTTTGCCGTTCTCAAAATTCACATTAAACGCTGGTGCTCCTATGTATTTGTACTCAGTTATTACTTTACAGTCTATTGCAAATAGTGTTAAAATCTACATTTACAGTATTTTCACGGTTTTTATTTTATGAATTGATTATTCTAATAGACCACCCCAAAAAAACCCTGAAAAAAGTGCATACAATAATAAAACAAGGACTATTTTGCAGTTAATTTAAACTTTTATGGCAAGATGCCGTATTGTACAAATCAGATAGTATTGTTAGCTACTTTATCACTTACAAATTCAATTTTAAAAATATTTTCAGTATTTTAGGGGAATATCCGAAAAAAATTTTTTTTTTATTATTGTGTAGACTACATAATTAGCTAAAATTACATGTATCTGAAGAGAACGTAAATACGAGGAAGCATACTCTACAACCGAGGATTCCCTACTCCTAATAGTAAAGATTTTAATGTTGACCACAAGAGGGCAGTATTTCCAATACTAAACAGGATTTCAGAAACTAAACTGGAATGAAAAGGGAATGTAATGTGATAAGAGAAAAAGGCATAATTTTGAAATATGACAGAATCTTAAATCTCTAACATATGGAGAAAACATTAAAGCTTTAATTCTCATAAACACAGCTCTAAATATGTCAGTTTGGTAAAGAAGTCTCAACAACATTTTACCGTATTTTTCAGATTATAAAACGCACTTTTCCTCACAAAAATTTGGGAGAAAAATGAGGGGTGCATCTTAAAATCCTAATATACTTTACCAGGATGTGGAGAATTGGTGTGGATGGCTGTCTGTGCGGGCGGCCAGCTGCCTCTATGTGCGGGCGGCTGTCTGTGCAGGCGGCAAACTGGCTGCCTCTCTGTACGGACAGCCGGCTGGCTGCCTCTCTGTACGGGCGGCCAGCTGGCAGCCTCTCTGTACGGGTGGCCGGCTGGCAGCCTCTCTGTACGGGCAGCCCGCTGGCAGCCTCTCTGTACGGGCAGCCCGCTGGCTGCCTCTCTGTACGAGCAGCCCGGCTGCCTCTCTGTACGGGCAACCGGCTGACTGGCGCTCTGTACGGGCAACCGGCTAGCTGCCTCTCTGTACCAGCGGCCGGCTGGCAGCCTATCTGTACGGGTGGCCGGCTGGCAGCCTCTCTGTACGGGCAGCCCGCTGGCAGCCTCTCTGTACGGGCAGCCCGCTGGCTGCCTCTCTGTACGGGCAGCCCGCTGGCTGCCTCTCTGTACGGGCAGCCCGCTGGCTGCCTCTCTGTATGGGCGGCCGGCTGGCTGTGCTGGCAGTGGAAGCTGCTGTGGCTGTGCGGAGGGTGCCCCAGATGCTCTGGCTTCAAATGATGGCGCGTGGAGTCAGCGTGTGCGCAGATGGAGCTCTCGGCTGAGAGCTCGATATGCTCATGCGCCGCTCTGGGCACCATTTCTTTGAAGCCCAGACAGCCAACAGAGCATCTGGAATACCCGCCGCACCAGCCTGCTCCACACAGCCAGCACAGACCCACCGCTGCCAGTACAGACCCCACCAGCACCGCCCCTGCCTCTTGTGACTCCACAACACCATCGCTGCTGCCCCCCTCCTGTAAGACAACACCGGAGTATAAGTCGGACTCCTTCTTTTTACGTTTTTTTTTTATCTCTAAATTTGGGGTGCAACTTATAATCCGGAGTGTCTTATAAAACGAAAAATACGGTAATTCTGCAATCTGTCCTCATCTATATATATAATTGCCTTATTCTGTCTGTCTGTCTGTCTGTCTGTCTGTCTTGCTCCAAAATTGTGTCCTTACGGTGACACAGAGCTGATTGGCCGCTGGGCTCGCCATGGCCCCGCCCCCTGCATGGATTGGCCGCTCGCCCAGGCAACTCGCCCACGCCCCGCCCCCCTCACGCAATGCACGCTCGCTTTGGCCCCGCCCCCCGCACGCATTCCCCGAACCGACCGACACGGAGCCACGACTCCCAGGTGAGTAGTGTAGCCCCGGGAGCCCACATCAGCGTACGCCACCAACCCAGCCGACACATACCCTCGCATTGCTGGGGTTGCCGCCGTATGCTGGTGTGGGCTCCCGTGCGAGCGGGGGGACGGGATACGCTGGTAACCATGGTAGCATAGTTAGCAGCGCATCAAGGTCCTGCAGCGGCGGAATATACACACATGCACGTACACACACACACACACATCAGATCACACTCACTCTCACACACACCTCACACACACATCACATCGCATCCACACACTCACAACATCCTGGGATATCGCTTGCTTCTCGGTGGCGATACTGTGGAGTGAACTTCCAGGACCTGCCGGAGGATCACATGGCCAGAAGCATGTGGTATCTCCGGATGTTGTGAGTGTGAGCGCGTATGTGCAATATCGTCAATGTGTGTGTGTGTGAGTGTATGCGATCGGGTGTGCGTGAGTGTATGCGATCTGGTGTGTGTGAGTGTATGCGATCGGGTGTGCGTGAGTGTATGCGATCGGGTGTGTGTGAGTGTATGCGATCGGGTGTGCGTGAGTGTATGCGATCGGGTGTGCGTGAGTGTATGCGATCGGGTGTGTGTGAGTGTATGCGATCCGATCGGGTGTGTGTGAGTGTATGCGATCGGGTGTGTGTGTGTATGCGATCGGATCTGTGTCGGCAGAGGAGCACGGCGTGCTGGAGGAGGCTGGGAGGAGAGAGGCTGATCCTGGGGAAGGCTGGGAGGGGGAGGCTGAGAGAAGAGAGGCTGATGCTGGGGGAGGCTGAGGCTGGGGTAGGCTGGGAGGAGAGAGGCTGATGCTAGGGACAGAAAAGGCTGATGCTGGGAGGAGAAAGGCTGATGCTGGGAGGAGAGAGGCTGATGCTGGGAGGAGAGAGGCTGATGCTGGGAGGAGAGAGGCTGATGCTGGGGGCAGAGAGGCTAATGCTGGGAGGAGAGAGGCTGATGCTGGGAGGAGAGAGGCTGATGCTGGGAGGAGAGAGGCTGATGCTGCAGGCAGAGAGGCTGATGCTGCGGGCAGAGAGGCTGATACTGGTGCAGCATGGGGGATGGAGCACGATGGGGAGTGCGCAGCATGGGGATGGAGCACGTTTGGGAGTGCGCAGCATGGCGGATGGACTACGCTTGGGAGTGCGCAGCATAGGGGATGGAGCACGTTTAGGAGTGCGCAGCATGGCGGATGGACCACGTTTGGGAGTGCGCAGCATGGCGGATGGAGCACGTTTGGGAGTGCGCAGCATGGCGGATGGAGCACGTTTGGGAGTGCGCAGCATGGCGGATGGAGCATGTTTGAGAGTGCGCAGCATGGCGGATGGACCACGTTTGGGAGTGCGCAGCATGGCGGATGGATCACGTTTGGGAGTGCGCAGCATGGCGGATGGACCACGTTTGGGAGTGCGCAGCATGGCGGATGGAGCACGTTTGGGAGTGCGCAGCATGGCGGATGGAGCACGTTTGAGAGTGCGCAGCATGGCAGATGGAGCACGTTTGGGAGTGCGCAGCATGGCGGATGGAGCACGTTTGGGAGTGCGCAGCATGGCGGATGGTGCACGATGAGGAGTGCGCAGTATGGCGGATGGAGCACGTTTGGGAGTGCGCAGTATGGCGGATGGAGCACGTTTGGGACTGCGCAGCATGACGGATGGAGCACGTTTGGGAGTGCGCAGCATGGCGGATGGACCACGTTTGGGAGTGCGCAGCATGGCGGATGGAGCACGTTTGGGAGTGCGCAGCATGGCGGATGGAGCACGTTTGGGAGTGCGCAGCATGGCGGATGGAGCACGTTTGGGAGTGCGCAGCATGGCGGATGGAGCACGTTTGGGAGTGCGCAGCATGGCGGATGGAGCACGATGGGGGGTGCGCAGCATGGCGGATGGAGCACGTTTGGGAGTGCGCAGCATGGCGGATGGAGCACGTTTGGGAGTGCGCAGCATGGCGGATGGAGCATGATGGGGAGTGCGCAGCATGGCGGATGGAGCACGTTTGGGAGTGCGCAGCATGGCGGATGGAGCACGTTTGGGAGTGCGCAGCATGGCGGATGGAGCACGTTTGGGAGTGCGCAGCATGGGGGATGCAGCACGATGGGGAGTGCGCAGTACGGCGGATGGAGCACGTTTGGGAGTGCGCAGCATGGCGGATGGAGTACGTTTGGGAGTGCGCAGCATGGCGGATGGAGTACGATGGGGAGTGCGCAGCATGGGGGATGGACCACGATGGGAGGTGCACACCTACCCCCAACACACACACACACACGCGCACTGCACAACACACACACACTGGGAACCACAAACAGCGCCCTACACAGACACCCACACACACAGACAACGCTGCACACACACAACACCCAACACACAAACACCGCGGCATACATAAATATACGCACATACCGCACAACACACACATTGCACAAAACATACCTCCCCCCAAAACACACCACACACACACAAACCGCGCAACACACAAACACACACAACGCTACTGACACACAGCGCTCCACAAACAACGCAACACACATACAACACTGCTCTCACCCCCCGCCACACCCAGACAACACCCAGAACATGTACAGCGCCCTACACAAACACTTGGTAAGTACACACAACAACATCTATATATATAACAAAAATCATACATGAACTACACAATACGTAAATTCTAGAATACCCGATGCGTAGAATCGGGCCACCTTCTAGTTATCTATATAATGGTTTATGGTGTGAAAGTGTATTAAAATACTTACCGATTGCAGTCCTCCCTGATTTCCAGCGCTGCTACGATCCTCTTTTAGCTTTTCTGACCTACAAAACGTGGACCAGTCACACACCATTTGACCTCATTCAGACATCCAATTTGTCAACATGCGAGAAAAAATGACGCTTTTTTTGGGGGGGGGTCAAACATTGATCAACGTGTAGTCTGAGTGTCATCAGTTTTTCTTGTAAATGGGAAAAAAAATGCCTCCACCTTCTCCTTTTCTGACAGTCTGTGAAAATTGGATCATACTCAGATGTAACCCAAGTGTGGCACAAGTTTTTCACTGACCCACAGACTTTCACTGCTGATTTTGATCTCACATTTGGATAAAAAATCAAACACATCTCAGTGATTAGTCCCCATAGACTATCACAGGTACAAGAGTTATCTGTGAAAATCACATATAGCACTCATATGAGAACATCGAATGTCTGAATGAGGCCTTAGACTAAGTTCACACACAGTGTCTACCGCCCCAGCGCCAGCAGCCGGGCCGCCGCTCGGATCCGGATCTGCGGTGGCTCGAGGGGTCCCCGGACCCAAGTGGGGTCGCGCGGACACTCGAACTAAAAGGGGGGTATTTACAGGGGATTTTGTGGTTAGAGTTCGTAACGCCACCCACGTTGTGTGGTAAGGTGGGATACCACCGCTGCTGTTGGGAGCGCCCGGTGGCGGTGGAATGGCAGCCAGATGTTTAACCCCTCCGTGGGTAGGAGGGAAGATGCCCCGGGGCTTGGTGATGGTGAGAGGGGAGCA
The DNA here is from genome assembly GCF_048569485.1 of Anomaloglossus baeobatrachus. NCBI lineage: Eukaryota > Metazoa > Chordata > Amphibia > Anura > Aromobatidae > Anomaloglossus > Anomaloglossus baeobatrachus. The sequence continues at coordinate 571,629,857 of NC_134356.1, forward strand.
CCGTTAGAGAGGAAAGGGGCACTGCATACTCATTCAGTCCAATAATGCTGACACCGACAACTTGTAAACCAGAATTCTTAGCACCGCTGCAGCAAGGAGGGAGCACGTTGGGATCCCGTGCCCTATGGTGTTGCCTGTTAGCCTGTGACCTTGACCTTGGCACCTTTATCTGTAGTTGGTCCCTCTCAGCTTTAAACTAAACGGGTCCCTGCTCACCCGTATGGCTAACGGAGTGAACTTGCTCTCAGGGTTCACGCTTGGGATTTTCTGGACTGTATATTGGGAAAGTCCTATCCCCCTCGTTGCGCTAGTACCCCGATTTTGAGCGGGTGAGGACGAATCGTGAAGTCTTCGCCCTCGTCAGGTAAATTACCAGGATGCGTGAAGCTACTTCCCGGCCAAGGGTCCACGTACCCAGTCGTGCCCTGGCCCCTGCCCGGAGATTGCTCAAGGCCGCCGGCTGCCCTGCTTGGCAGTTCCGTGCCCCTTGACACGATCCCCTGCGACCGGGGTTCCAGGCCCAGACCAACGTCTGCCAACTAGTAACTGAGGAGCCCAGCTTCTAACCTCCTCCAACAACTTGTGACCTCTCCTCACGAGAGTCACCACTTTACTGACTACTCCTGACACTCCTGACCTCCCCTTACCAAACCCCCAAGTGTCCAGCCCTATTCCCTTCAGGCTGTCCACTGGTGTGTCTGGTGGGTGTGGTGCTGAGTGTTTCTAGGATTTTTGATTAGCTTGTTCTTAGCAACATCATAGGCCAGGGATCCGTAACCAAGGAGGAGATGGACACCATGCATAAGGGCAGATTGCACAATACCCTGTGACGACCTGATAGGCCAGGGCGTCACAAGTGCATCTTTTGCTGCGTTTTTGAGGTCACAAATATGCACTTAAATGCATGCACTTCCTTCTCCCAGCAAAGTCTGAGATTTCTATTTTGCTGTCCACACAATGCATCTTTTTTTGTCTGCATCTTGACTGTGTCTTTTAAGATGCAGCATGTCAATTCTTTTTGCGTTTTTCCTGCGTTTTGAGCCTTTCCAGTAAATAAATTTGGCTTAAAAAAACGCATTGGTAAAAATGCGGTAAAAATGCTTCAAAAATACATTGCCTTTTTTTTATGCATTTTTGCCACGGTGGATTTTTGGTGCATTTTTTGGGACAAAAACGCTATATCTTTGTGGTAAAAAAAAAATATATATTTTTTGCCTCGGATTTGCCATGGTTTTTGCTGCAGAAAAGGTGCACTTTTTGTTCATAATCTTCCTGCAGTCCTTCCCCAGCAAAATCTAAGGGAAATTCAAAATGCTGTGCGCACACTGCGTTTTTTCCCCCTACAGGTTTTGATGCAGAATTTCTTCAGCAAAAAGAAATAGCATGTCACTTCTTTTCCATAGGTATCTGCTGTTTTGCCATAGATAATGGCTAAAACCTGCAGGGGCCATCCCGCGGAAAAACTGCACCAAAACTGCAGCAATACCGCAACAAACCGCGGTAAAACCGCATGTGGATTTTGGGTGCGTTTTTTGCCGTGGGTGCGGAATTCTGCCAGAGGATGTGGATTTTACTTAAGAAACACAAATTTCCCAGTGCACACAGACCCTTAGGGGTACTTTACACGCTGCAACATCGCTACCGATGTATCGTCGGGGTCACGTCGTTAGTGACGCACATCCGGCGCCGATTGCGACATCGCAGCGTGTAACACTAATGAACAACGATCAACAATCGCAAAATCGTTCCAAAACGTTGATCGTTGACACGTCGTTCCTTTCCTTAATATCTCTGCTGCCACCGGTACGATGTTGTTCCTCGTTCCTGCGGCACCACACATCGCTGTGTGTGACACCGCGGGAGCGACAAGCATCTCCTTACCTGCATGCAGCGGCAATGCGGAAGGAAGGAGGTGAGCGGGATGTTACGTCCCGCTCATCTCCGCCCCTCCACTTCTATTGGCCGGCTGCTTAGTGATGCCGCAGTGATATCGCTATGACGCCGAACGCACCTACCCCTTGTGGGAGGGATTGTTCGGCGGTCACAGCGACGTCACTACACAGGTTTGTGCGTGTGACGCTGCCGAAGCGATAATGTTCGCTACGGCAGCGATAACCAAATGTCGCACGAGCGACGGGGGCGGGTACTATCGTGCTCGGCATCGCTAGCAATCGCTAGCGATATCGCAGCGTGTAAAGTACCCCTTAGTCTTTCAAATGTAGTTTCTCTGTAAGTTCTACTTCTGATTTTGGCATACAAACACTAATGCAAAATAAGCCCTCGCTTACATTAAGGCCATGTGCGCACGTTGCGTACAGTAACTTACAGAAATGAACGCATCCTCTGGCAGAATTTGTCATTGTCAAATTTGGTTTTGATCACATAAACGCAGGAAATACATATGCGTTTTTATTGCGTTTTTGCCCTGTTGTGACCGCATTTTACATGCATTTTCAGTGCTTAAATTGAGATGCGATTTCAATACAAATACACAACTAAATAAAGTTTGAACATTCAAACAGTAGGAAAAAAATGGAAAAAAAAATAATAACCTATAAATCAAACACTATGATGATAATTTTCCAAAAAAGATTAATGAGATTTAATAAAGTAAAAGTATTGTTTGACTCATTTTTAAAGTCGGAATGGATGTGAGGGCAAATGGAAACCTCTTCTTGACCTCACTATAATGCCAAAAACGCATGCTTTGATTTTGACAAAAAAGCATGCGTTTAGCATCAAAAAAGCATGTAAAACACTAGAAATTTCTTTTTGGATGTGTTTTGATAATTCACATTGACTTCAATTTTAGCAAAACACTACCAAAATGGCAAAAACAATTGACATGCTGCTTCTTCAAACGCAGAGATTTTGACAAATTTTTGACAACAAAAACGCTGCGTTTTTAAAAGCATCGTGCACATAAGAAATCCCTATTTTCCATAGACTTTGCCTGGAAATCAAAATGCATGCAATTTTGCATTAAAACGCTGCAGCTCAAAACGCTGCGGAAACGCATGAAAAAACACAACGTGCGCACATGGCCTAAGACGGATTCCGAAATACAATTTTTAATCTCGACTGCCCACTGTTGATAAACGTCGGTGCTTGCTGGGCTTTGTGCAGTGCCGACATTTCTCTAAGGTCGGTGGTCAGGTTTGGATTGTGACTCGTAGAGCACCACAAACTCTGGGATTCTTGTGCAGAACGCTAGTTCTAACCGGCAACATAATCAGGACCTGATTGGATTCCTTTGCTTGCTTTGATATACAGCAATCCATAGCGATTGCGGCTTATAGACGTTTGTAAGAGGGAGTGGGATCCGTTTCTCACCACTCCAGCACCCCGCGATGTGATCAAGGGGAGTCGAGAGTTGTCATAGCAGCCAGAAGTCAAAAGATTACCTCCGAGTCTGCCAGGTATGGTGGCCTGTTAGATTCTGCTTCTGACTAGCTCTAACAGGCAATCTGTTGATTTTACAATAACAGATGTAATATATTGCAATGCTTGTGCATGGCTATATATTACACCAGAAATCAGACTAATAAAAGTTAAATATATCACCTAGAGAAAGATGTAAATGTGTCCCTAAAAAGAAGAGTACTATATACTTGTTAAAAAACAAAATTTTATTAAATATCATAAAAATAACCATTAAATTGTGAAGAGGTGCCTCTCTGAGGGGGCAACAGCAACAGTCACATACCATATTTTTCGGATTATAACATCCACTTTTTTATCCCAAAACGTGGGGTGAAAATGGGGGTGCATCTTATAAGCTGAATGTAGCTTATTGGGGCGCAGGGGCAGTGGAGTGGGGTCATATAAAGGTGGCAGCAGCACAACTGGGGCGATGCAGCAGACCCTGGGTAGACAGCCGAGATCTCAATCTGCACATGCGCCATTTTCCTGAAGTTCATTGCAGCTGTTGTAGGGAATTAATGGCACAAGCCTTGCACCACCAGTACACCCTCTCCTCTTGCTCCAGAGCCCACAGCATCGCCCAACTTGTGCTGCTGCCGGCTTCCTATAGCCTCGCTCCACCACCCCCTTGTCCCCGGTAAGCTACATCCGGCTTATAAGACGGACCATAAGATTATAAATCGGACCCCCATTTTTACTTAAAAAATAAATATTTTTTTTCCTATTAATTTGGGGTGTGTCTTATAAACCGAAAAATATGGTAAATCTATGACAGAAAAATTAGAATATACATGTACTTAATACAAAATAGTATTGACTAGATCAAAAAATAAATACAGACAGCCTAATCCATCACAAAAAGGTCCTATTAGGCAGTAATATGTACACAAATGGCTATATTCCCTAAAGAAAAACAGTGTCTATCGAGTACTGTAAATAAGGGTGCAGCCTTTTATACAACTGCCTGTAGAATTATAACTCAGGAGAAAAGGACAGCATAAACCTAAACCGTACAAAACGTGACTTAACATCTTCACCCCCGAGCCTGGTTTTCACCTTCATAACAGGGCTATTTTTTGAAATTCCGACCAATGCCACTTTGACAGGTTATAACTCTGGAACGCTTTAACAGATCCCAGTGATTCTGACACTGTTTTTTCATGACACATTGTCCTTCATGATAGTGGTAAATTTAAGACGATATTGTTTGTGAAACTACTGGAACATTAGCGAAAATTTTGCAATTTTCAAATTTTAAATTGCTATGCCCTTTAACCCTAGAACGCGCAAGCAATTCAATCTATCATAGAAAACAAATGACCTAGCAGGCCTGCGAGGTCCCAGGTATGCGTTCTAGGGTTAAATCAGAGAGTTATGTCACAAATAGTTAATAAATAAAATTTCTCCCATGTCTACTTTACATCAGCGCAATTTTTGAAACTTCTTTAATTTTGTTAGGAAGTTAGAAGGGTTCAAAGTTTGTCAGCACTTTCTCATTTTTCCAATACATTTATGTGACGCCCCTGGACTATCACGTCGTCACAGGGTATTGCACAATCTGCCCTCCCGTGCATTATCCACCGCCTTCTTGGTTTTGGGTCCCTAACCACATGGTATTGCCCACATCTGCTAATCAAACCCTAGATACACTGCACCACACCCACCAAACACACCAGTGGACGGCTTGAGTGGAATAGAGTTGACCACCTGGGGGGGTTGGAGAGGGGAGGCCAGGAGTGTCAGAAGGAGAGATTCAGGTCTGAGAAGTGAAAGTGAGTGGAGGTCAGGAGCAGGGCTTCTGGGAAGCAATCTAGGTGGCAGACGGTGGTCTGGGCCTAGAGGAGCTGGACCCCCGGTCGCAGGAGATCATGGCAAGAGGCACGGATCTGTCGAGGAGGACAGCCGGCAGCCTTGTACCATCACCGGGCTGGGACCAAGGAACAACAGGGTACGTGGACCCTAGGTCGAGGAGTAGCTTCAGGCAACCTGACAATTTACCCGAAGAGAACGGAGCCTTCAAGATCCATTCCCACCCGCTCCAAAATCGGGGCACTAGCGCAATGAGGGGGATAGGACTTTCCACTCAAAACGGTCCAGAAAATGCCAAGCGTGAACCCTGAGAGCAAGCTCCCACACTTAGCCATAGTGGTGAGCGGGACCCGGCAGGTTTCATACTATCGGGACCAACAGAGAAGTAAACTTAGTGCCAGGAGGCAGGACACGGATCACCAGTCAGCACCTTTGGAGATAGGACCCGAACTAAGATCCCCTCAGTGGCAGCGGTATCCAGAACTTTGGTTTATCCAGTTGTCGGTGTCAGCTTAATGGACTGAGTGAATACGCAAGTGACCCCTTTGCACTCAACGGCACTCCCCCACCATCACCGAGCCCCGAGACATTCCCCCTATCCGTGGAGGGTCGCAACATCTGGCTGCCCTATCCATCATCCCCGGGTACTCCCAACTGCAGCGGTGGGACTCCTAATTACCACATACCATGGGTGGCGTCACGAACGTTATAAAATCCCTTGTAAATAACCCCTTCATTTGAGTGGCCGCACGACCCCCGGGTCCGGAGACCCTCAAGCCACTGAGAACCCGGATCCGAGTAGCTCGGCTGCTGGCGCAGGGGCTGCACATTTACAACACCATTTTTTAGTGACTTTGAATTAACTTTGAGAGATCTAGGTGACAGAAAATACCCAAAAGTGACACCATTCTAAAAAACTGTGCCCCTCAAACTGCTCAAAACCACATACAAAAAGTTTATCAACCCTTTAGGTGCTTCACAGTAACTAAAGGAATATGGAAGGAAAAAATGAAAATCTTACTTTTTCCCACAGAAATGTTACTTTAGCTCCAAATTTTGCATTTTCACAAGGGTAACAACAGAAAATGCACAGCACAATTTGTTGTGCAGTCTCTCCTGATATGCACAATAGATTTCCCATATGTGGTGGAAATCTACTGTTTAGGGCGCTCGGAAGGGAAGGAGCGCCATATGAATTTTAGAGGACTAAATTGTTTGGAATAGAGGAAGACGCCATTTTGTGTGTGGAAAGCCCCTGATGTGTCTAAACAGTTTATCTCCCCTGCAAGTGGCCCAATTTTGGAAGCTAGACTCCTCGAGAAATTTATCTAGCACCTTGAACCCCCAGATGCTTCACAGACAAAAATACATTTTTTATCACAGAAATGTTGCTTTAACCCCAAAGCTTTAATTTTCATAATGATAATGTGACGTCTTGGCAAAACCAGGTAGTCACAAATAGGCCCCCGCATAACACCATCCCCAACTTAGGAAACACACAGCCAACCTAAAACCCTAGTTACCTCCCCTTAGGGAAAGATAGACACACCACTGGGCGTGACCAGGTGGTTGGACACGCCCACCCAGGGGTCTAGACAGCCCGGGGTGGGAAAACAGTAGCAAGTCTGATCTGTAGTTAAAGTTGGAGAGGAGTGTGGGCTGGAGCTAAGTGTAGCTCCAGCAGGAAAAGTTCAAGTTGAACGGTACCAGGGTAGGAGCCCTGGTGCCTTTGGCTAGGAGGCAGACGGTGGTCTCCATCAGCAGGACACGGGAAGACAACTCGGCAGAATGGAGGTGGACCGGGACAGGGCTGTAGCCCGCCGGTGCCGACACGGGGAACCGACCCGGAAACCGGAGCACAAAGGGGGTACTCGGACCCTGAAGCCAGGACCGGAAACAAGTGGCCTGTTTAATTAACCAATTGAGGCCAGGACTAGAGGTTCTTTCCCACCCAAAGTTCCTCATAGAAGACAACAGCCCACCGATAGGGATAAGAGGTCACCGCCAGGGCCCATAGATCCCACAGGCCAGCGTCTGTGGGCACAGCTCCTTAGGCCACATCCAGCCGGGAGCGGACTCCTGAGTTCCAGACTAGGAAGTCCACCTTACACAAAACAGTGCAGAGGAAAAGGATAGAGACCTCCTGAATGCAACCGGCCGCCAGCACCTTGGTTTACCAGAGACTTGTGTGATTTATTGACTGTGAGTAAACAAACCTCCCCCTTACCGTTGCTATACCCTGCACCAGACACTGGGCCCCAGGGCACCCATCCATAGCCACGGAGGGGTTAACATCTAGCTGCCGCTACATCTCCCCCGGGTGCCCCATAACAGCAGCGGTGGTGTCCCAACTCACCACACACTGTGGATGGCATCACGAACTTAATAGAGCCTAGCCCGTACATCTACGTCCCCCCCATTTTTTATTCGGCGTGTCCGCGAGACCCCGGGTCCGGAGACCCTCAAGACACTACCACAGCAGGCCCGGATCCGAGCAGCGCCGGCTTCTGGCATGGGGGCGGCACAATAACACAAGAAAATGCACCATACAATTTATTGTATATTTTCTTTTAAGTACGCTGATACCTCATATGTGGTGGAAATCTATTGGTTGGGTGCACGGCAAGGCTCGGAAGGGAAGGAGCACTATTTGACCTTTTGAATGCAAAATTGTCTGGAATCGTTAACAGACACCATGTCACGTTTGGAGACCCTTTTTCTAGAAATTGGGTGAGTACCTTTAATGCCCATGTGCTTCACAGAATTGTATAACGTTTAGCTATAAAAATGAAAAAAATACATTTTTAAAAACAAAAAATTTCATTTAACCCCAATTTTTTCATTTCCACTAGGGTAACACTAGATAATGGACAATACAATTTGTTGTACAATTTCTTCTGAATACGCCAATACCCGATATGTAGTTGAAAACTACTTTTGAGGCATAGTATAAGATGAAGAAGGGAAAGAGTGCCATATTTGAGTTGAGATTTAGTCGGAATGGTTTGTGGGTGCCATGTCACATTGGCAAAGCCCCTGAGGTGCCTAAACAGTGGACCTCCCCCACAAATGACCCTATTTTGGAAACTAGACCCCTCAAGGAATTTACCTAGATGTTTAGTGAGCACCTTGAATTCTCAGTTACTTCACAGAATTGTATAACGTTGAGCCGTGAAAATGAATAAATCAATTTTTAACCACAAAAATGTTGCTTTAGCTCCAAATTTTTCATGCTCAGTAGGGTAACTGGAGATAATGGACCATGCAATTGTTGTGAAATTTCTTCTGCGTACGCCAACGCCTCCTATGTGGTTGAAAACTTCTTTTGAGGCACAGTCCAAAGTGAACAAGGGAATGAGCTCCGTATTTGAGTTCAGATTTAATTGGAATGGTTTGCGGGTGACATGTCACAATGGCAGAGCACCTGAGGTGCCAGAAAAACAGAAACGTCTTCAAGTGATCACACTTTGGAAATTACACCCCTCTGAAAGTTCATCTATGGGTTGAATTTAAAATTTCATAGGAATCTTTGTCATGCCCCGTACATTGTAGTGCTCGTAAATGTGCCCAGCTTCTGCTTCTGGAAACTTGCTCCCTGAAAATTAACATGGAAGCCCCTGTATTTCCATTAACAGATGATGGACCTTGTGTCTTTGTGGGTTGAGTTGAATGCTATTTGGTGGCAATTTGGGGTACAGAACATTTTGGATCAGTTCCCATTAATCATGTGCTTTAAACCAAGTGCTTACATCGGGGTTTCCATGTACATCTCCAAAATATGTGATTTAGGTGAAACCCCCAAAGGATCAATTCACTATAATGAGGCAACAGAGTTACTTCGGACTATGTTTGGCCTCTGTTGCATGCTGTCCGTCTTTTCAAAAGAGAATAAAACTATTGATGACCGCACTTTTGTGCACATCTAAAAAGATGGACACTGCCAGATCACAGGCCAGATGGGAGTTCAAAGTGACTCCCTTTGCCGCAGTGAATTCACAGTGAATTTTTTGTCAAGAATTTTGTCTGAATCACGTATTTCAGAGATTTCCACGCAATTCCCTGTCTAAGCACTAAGTGTAGAGCTCAGGATAAATGTGAGCGACACTGTACTGCAATTGTTGGGAGATAGAATAAACAAATAAATATAGAGCACCTCTCTATATGGCTACCAATACTTTTTCTTATGCTTCAACTGTCTCGAGTATTTTGGCCTAAGTGACATCATCCAGGGAATTTCTACAGATGATTTTAGCTAGTGAATTACGTTCAAGGGACTCCAAGAAGGAATCTAGGAAATGCTTAGCACATAAATTACATTGTGCAACACTGGAAGAATATCATGAATCAGCCCGCTTTCCTAGAGGACTACGAAACAATCTACGCCCTACACTGTTTCTTGAGAATCCTGACTACTGTGAAAAATGTCAGAATATATTGAATAAATGTTCTCTAGATTTGATGATCCTGACGATTGAGTAGTTCCAAGAATCCATTACTCAGACAACACAGAAAATCATGGCTGTTGAATCTCCGCTAACTTCAGCTCTCACAAGAGCAGTTCTCCAAATTAAAATATAAAACCAATAATAATCTCCTTGAATTAAAAAAAGTTATGGAATAAAAGAAATGTGAGAAATATTTACGAGATACGGACGGTTATCTTAATAAACATGTTTATTGCTAGCAGGATCAGAGAACACAAGCCAACTACAGGAGAACATTCTTCTATCCCTCCTCCATCTTTTTTAGGAAAACGCACTGGGCCAGATGTAAATACCACTGGAAGGGATGATCGGATTCATACTCGCTGTCAGGTAAACAACTTAATTGTCAATATTTCTTCATATACTTTAACACCAATTGAGATAAAGGTGTTTCAAAAAGGGTTATCCTTTTGCCTTACACTTCGACTAGATATTTTCACATTGGAACAAGAACTTTATCGTTTCTACAGGTATATCGGACTTAAAAAAAAACAACATTTTTACTTGAATTTAGACTACATCCCCCCCCCCCCCCCATGACCAGTAGAGTGGGCAGTATTGCTGACCTGACAATTGATAACATGGGCCTTAGGAGTCAGAGTAATTATATGCCACCTAAGACATATCATGCCATGCTGAGATAGTAATTGATATAATCAATAGAGACTTTAACAATGTACAACACCGCAAAGGCCTATTCCCCACTTTTCATAACCTGAAAAAAAATTAATTAATAGTTATTAAGAAAATTAAAACCCAACACTGAAATCACTATGAACCCCGCTAATAAAAGTGGAGCAATTGTAGTGGTGGATTCAAAAGACTTTCTAGAAGAAGTTCAAAGCCAATTGTCTGACACCTCCACCTACATAAAACTCAGAGGGGATCCATGTTTTTCTATCCGGTGTAAAATATAACACACTATCCTGCAGTATCTAGAATCAAATACGATCGATAAAAAAAAGGTTACCGTAATTCTTGGAGAATAATTATCCGATTACACCTGTGTTTTTATGTGTTGCCTAAGATTCATAAATCATTACAAAAAACACCATTCTATCCGATTGTGGCCTCCATGGACTCTATTCTGCCACCTCTGGTGATTTGTCTGGAGAAAATTTTCACACCGCTTATTAAAAAGACACAGTATTTCCTGTGTGACACCAGTCATTGTCTCAGTTTAATCCGGGACATTGGCATTATTTGCCCTAACAGTCTGTTGATTAGGATGGCACTACACTTGCGATTGACTCACACGAGTACCATGTGAGAAAATCTCGCATTGCACTCGGACGAACGTTAATCAATGAGGCAGCTCCGATCTGCTTTTTTTTTTCTCAGTCCAAATCGGACTGAGGAAAAAAATCGCAGCATGCTGCGATTTCTAGAGTTTCTTGTGCGAGACTCTCCAATGTAAGTCTATGGGTGCGAGAAAAAAAAAGGATGTCACATGGACTATCCTAGTAACATCCGTTTTTCGAAATACAATTCTGTCATGCAGCAGAGAACCCTGTAAATACTCCTGTACATGACCGTAATGACTAATACCTGCTAAGAAAAAAAAACGGATCACAAACGGACTGAATACGGATTGCTCACGGACTACTATGATAAGAAAAATCACAGACTCGCATTGCAATTGCATTGCGCACGGATCAACACTAGGACAGAGCTCATCCTACTCTCGGGCATGAGAATCGGAACGATTTTTCAAACGCTAGTGTGATACCGGCCTTACTCTGGATGTGGTAAGCTTATGTACATCTATTGGACACAGTGAATGTGTGCAAGCAACCTGTAGGATTTTGTCGACCTCAGAGTTATCACCCACAGCTACCTCCTGTCGTCTGGAATTACTAAAATTTGTACTTGTGACGATGTGTCCTTCCCCAACCCCTGGCCTGTATTCATGTACTCTATGCCATATAGGGTCATGTAGGTTGCTTGGCTGTCTTTGTTCTTCTCAGCTGGGGGTGACTCCAATAGACAGGCCTGTGGGAGACAATAGAGCCATGAGCTTCTGGAGACTTCTCCATATATAGCCACTACTCAAAAGTGGGTGTGAACCCTTCCCATCCAGGGGTTGGATCTAAGGGGAGGTGGGAGATTCAGCCACTTGTTTTGAGTTAGTTGATGCTTTGTTAGGTGCAGGGATAGGATCTGTTGCTGAGGACAGATCCTGGTGCCCGGGTATGGACTATGGGACACTGAATATCAGCTGCTCCGTGGGATTGTGTTGTCCCAGTCACACTACCGGATTTAAGGAACTCATCTAAGGACTGTGGTTGCATTTTCTTTGGCGTCAGATTGCTGGGTGGCGCCCCTGGATCTGTTTTCTTTGTGTGGACTCATTGTGGACTCTAAAGAACCATTTGGATATGGAATGTTTTATGCTCCCTGCCTCAATAAAATTTGTTGCATTGTTCATCAGCCTGGTGTCCCTGCTTGCTCTGTCGCATACCCCATCACAGTACTGCATGAAAATTATTTCCTGTTTGGCGACAACTACTATGGACAAATCTGCAGGATCACAATGGAGTTGAATGTCGACCTGCCATATGCAAATAGTACATGTCATGTTTTAAAGATGATTTTGTATATACTATTTATTTGTTCCAACAGCATGCAACATGTTGATTAAGATTCATTGGTGACATTTTTTGCATATGGGAGGGCCCCTGTCACACGTGTTCAGCTGTAAACTCATCTAGTGTCATGTCAACGTCTGACCCTATTCACACTGTAGAATCTGACATGCCACCCGATGCTTTTAAGTTGCACACCCAGACTTGTGCGTCGACCAGCTGTATGCTTACTAGTGATCAGTCTGGCAGGAGTTAATTTCTGCCAGCCTGTGGATTGTTGCTAGGGTCACAGGTTACATGAAACCTAGCACAGCCGCCTCCGCCCTCTAACCCCTTAAAAACCGCAAGCAGTAAAGTTAAGTCATATTGTTAATCTCCCCTGGCTGCTGCCGGCAGCAGGGGGAGATCAGCTGATTTATACATGTTTGCCTGCTAAGCACAAGCGGAATCGCTATCTGCCCGTGCCTTTTAACCATTTAAATGGCGCTGTTAAGATGTGACAGTGCCATTATAATAGCGATCACGCTATAACGTTACTCACCACCTGGTACTGGAAGTCACGTGACGAGATCACGTGACTTCCGGTGGTTGTCATGGTAGCACAGGGTCATGTGATGACTCCTATAACACACATGGCTCACTTACTGTTTCACCCAGTCGAAAGCTGTGTGAGACAGGAGATATGGAAGAGAAATCAGACTGCTGATTGTTATAGTCCTCTAGGGGGCCTAGTAAAATAGAAAAAGTTTAAACAAAGTTTTAAAAAATAAAACGTTAAAAACGTCAGTTCAAGATGCAAAAAATAAGCCATCACTGATCCATAGATCCCTAAAAATAAGAATGCTGTGGGTCGCGGAAAATGGCGCAAAACGTACACTTTTTTTTGGACAAACTTGTGATTTTTTTTAACCCCTTAAATAAAAGTAAACCTATTCATATTTGGTGTCTACAAACTCGCACTGACCTGAAGCATCACACTGACACATCAGTTTTACCATCTAGGGAACATAGTGAAAAAATATCTCAAAAACTATAGAGCAATCGCACTTTTTTTTTTACAATTTTTCCGCATTTGGAATTTGTTCGCCATTTTCCAGTACACTATATTGTAAAACATAACTTTGGTAACAGGGACAGCTAGGGCCACCCTAGCCCTAGGGCCAGTCCAGGCTCCCCTATTTCAAGTCACCTCACCACACCCCGTGGAAGCCCCCTGGATAGCCTCTGGAACTTCCTTTCGAGCCTTAATAACATCAAACCTAAATTCCAGTTTTCTTTAAAATATGGCTCTGAGGCAATACAATTACTGGACAGTCTGGCCATTAAAGACATTAGAGGTAACTTAACTATAGATCTTTTCCCTACACCTACGGGCCACAGCTTCATTGAATTCTCTGCCTAAAGGCCACTTTACACGCTGCGATATCGTGACCGATAGGTAACCCCATCGGTTGTGCGACACGGGCAAATCGCTGCCCGTGGCGCACAACATCACGCGGACCCGTCGCACTACTTACCTGCCCTGCGACGTCGCTGTGACCGGCGAACCACCTCCTTTCTAAGGGGGCGGTTCGTTCAGAGTCACAGCGACGTCACAGTAGCGTCACTGAACCGCCGCCCAATAGAAGCGGAGGGGCGGAGATGAGCGGGACGAACATCCCGCCCACCTCCTTCCTTCCGCATTGCGGGAGGGAGGCAGGTAAGGAGAGGTTCCTCGTTCCTGTGGTGTCACATGGAGCGATGTGTGCTGCCGCAGGAACGACGAACTACATCGTTACTGCAGCAGCAACGATATTCGAGAATGGACCCCCATGTCACCGATGAGCGATTTTGCACGTTTTTGCGACGATGCAAAATCGCTCATAGGTGTCACATGCAACGGCATCGCTAAAGCGACCGGATGTGCGTCACAAATTCCGTGACCCCAACGAGATCGCTTGAGCGATGTCGCAGCGTGTAAAGCGGCCTTAGGTACCAATTCTTGGTAGTTTCTAGGATTGTCACTCATCCCCTCCTAAGACAGGATAGGCTCACAGATATAACTAAGATGATCTTGGAGAGAGTATCCCAATCACCTCTTGCCTAAACAAACTCCATAAACCCCACATTTGTCACCAGCTAGGGATTCAATCCATCAAGTGGATAATCAGAAATGTATATCATTCATACATATTTACCATCCTTTTGTATCCAATGTTCAATAGAACATCAGACAACATTGACCTCTTGTTAATAAAGCCTACCTGGAGATGGTCGTTCAAAAAACCCAGTGTTAATCTGCCTTAATAATTATCTGATAAGATTCCCAATATTGGCCCTTAAGAAAATCCCCAAACAACAATTTCTCAAAACTAAATGCAATGGTACTTTTCCTTGCTTCAATTGGTATTTAAGTTCCAATATAATCAAGGGTATATATTTTCACTAAATGCCCATGTACTCTACTCTATATTGGATGGACAACAAAAATGATACGTAATAGAATCTTGAGCCATACATCCATCTATTCGTTGCAAGAATCGGATCCTCTGAGGGCTTCGAAACGCGTTGACCAATAAATCACATTTTACATACATCATTTGGACTGGTTTGGTGGCGCAGGAGAGTAACCATTTTCTTCCTTCCATTGTTTGTGTCTATATTGCTGTAACAATAAATACATTTTAAAAAAAATTGTCGTAGGGTCTCCCCCATATTATGATACCCAGCACAGATAAAGCTTACAGCTACAGGCTGCAGCCCCCAGCCCCAGCCATGCTCGTATCTTGGCTGTGTACCAAAACAAGAGGGACCGTGTGCGGCGTTTAAAAAAAATTCTTTAAGTAAATAATTTTTTAAAAATGGTATGAGGTTCCCCCCCAACTCCAATTTTGATACCCAGCCATGATAAAGCTGACAGTTGGGTGCTGGTATTCACATGCTGGGGAGAATCATGCTTATTGGGTCCTCCAACTTAAAAATAGCCTGCAGCCGCCCAGGATTGTCATATCCATTTGATGCGACAATCCTAGAATTTTACCCAGCTCATCCTGATTGCCCATGTGTGGTGGCAATCGGGGTAATAAAGAGTTAATAATAGCTCACATCTGCCACTAAGCCCTAGATTAGTAATGGGAGACATCTATTAACCCTCCCTCCCCATTACTAATCTGTAAGTGAAAAGAAATAAACACAAACACTGAAAAAATAATTTGAAATAAAATACAAAAAAAACACCCTCTATCACCCCTTTATTAACCCCCAAAACATCCAGGTCCAGCGTAATCCACACAAGGTCCCAAATCAATTCCAGCTCTGCTACATCTGAAGTAACAGTGCGCGGGCGTAGAACATGACCGCCCACTGTGAGCTTCAGGCAGAGATGAGCCACGCAATGAGTGGTGACATCACTCAGGTTATTTGCAGTCACAGCTGGAGGTTTCCACGATCCTCCACATTGTGACCGCAGGTAAACTGACTTGAGTTCACAGAGTTGCATCTCCTGACAGAAAACCACATTTTTTTTTTTGCCAAGAGATGCAGATCTGGTGCTGAAATTTCTACACCATATTCCTGCATGTGGTTTGATTTGATAGTGATGCGATTTTTTTTTTTTGCCAGGAGGTGTAGATTGGGTGCAGGAATATGGTGTAAACATTTCAGCATCAAATCTGCATCTCTTGGCCAAAAAATGCACAAAAACGGTTTTGACGCTGTTTCAGTGTGGTTTTCTGCCAAGAGGTGCAATTTGGTGCTGAAATCTGGTGCAGACGTTTGAGCAACAAAGTTCCACCTGTTGATAGAAAACTGCCCTGAAACGGCGTCAAAACCATTTTTGTACATTTTTTGGCCAAGAGATGCAGATTTGATGCTGAAATTTTTACACCATATTCCTGCACCCAATTTACACACCCTGGCAAAAAAAAAAAAAAAATCGCATCAAAACCGCATGGTGTTTTGATGCGTTTTTTTCAATTTAAAGTTTGACATTGCAACATTTTCAAATATTTTATCAAAGTTTTTTTCTTTTTTTCATAAATAAACAGAAATAATATCAACCAAAATTTACCACTAACATGAAGTACAACATGTCATGAAAAACACAATTTCAGAATCACTGGAATCCCTTAAAGTGTTCTAGAGTTATTAGCACAGAAAGCGACACAGAAATGAAAATTTTGGCCCGGTCAGGAAAGCAAAAACAGGCTCTGGCGGGTTAAATGGAATGTGACATAAAAAAAGTATTTTTTAACAATTGAAAAAATGTTTTTTTTTAATGGCATGAAATATGAAATATAATGTAAAAAGGTTTGATATTTTCCACTTTTAAATAGTAGGGGGAGCAGCTGCTGAAATTTGTCATGAAAACATAGTGTGCTGCTAGCTCACATTACAACTGCTGTAAATGTGAGCGAGGTCTGCTTAGATATGTGATGTCACCCCTCCCCTTCTGGGTGTTTGCAAAAGGATAAGTGCCATCACATAGAGTGACTGCTGACTTATGGATTTAAACCAGACAAACCCTTTTAGGCCTCCGACACACATCCGTGCCGCCGGTACGTGTTTGGTAGTTTTTGCACATACCGGTGGCACGTAGACACGTAGACCAATGCTACCCTATGGTAGCAGGCACACACATGTAAAAACACGGAACGTGTGTCCGTGTCGTTTGTACGTGTGTGCATTTTCCCACACGGTCGACATGTCCGTTTTTCGCTGGGATCACGCAGGCACAGACCCACTAAAGTCAATAGGTCCATGCCTGCACGGACGGCACACGTAGCATGTCCGTCTGCTACACGTACCGTCCGTGAGCGTTTTTTAGTTAGCGATGTCGGTCAATCTATTTTTAATTTAGTTGTCAGTCAATTTACCTTATTTTCTGTGGTTGTCAGTCAATATCCCTTTGTCGGTCGGTCTGTATCTCCCTCTGTTCATTACTTACCGATATCCGATCACCAGCACGGCGATGATCAGCTGTGCAAAAGATACACGGTTTCAATTATTTTGAAAATGCCGGCCACTCATTATTCAATCTACTATTCCCTGCTTCCCCCGCCCACCGGCGCCTATGATTGGTTGCAGTGAGACAGCTGTCACTCAGCGTGGAGGCGTGTCTGAATGCAACCAATCACAGCATCTGGTGGGCGTGTCTATATTGCGCAGTAAAATATATAAATAATTTAAAAAAAAACGGCGTGCTGTCCCCCACATTTCTGATACCAGCCATGGTAAAGTCACACGGCTGAAGGCTGGTATTCTCAGGATGGGGAGCCCCACGTTATGGGGAGCCCACCACCCTAACAATATCAGCCAGCAGCCGCCCGGAAAAGCCGCATCGATTAGATGCGACATTTCCGGGACTCTACCCGACTCTTCCCGAATTGTCCTGGTGCAGTGGCAATTGGGGTAATAAGGAGTTAATGGCAGCAGCCCATAGCTGCCACTAAGTCCTAGGTTAATCATGGCAGCCGTCTCCCTAAGATAACTGCCATGTTTAACCTGTTATTAAAATTAAATAAAGACACCCATTCAAAAAATCCTTTATTTAGAATAATTAAAACTAACACCCTTGTTCACCAATTTAATAAAACCAAAAAACCCATCCAGGTCCGCCATAATCCATGGATGTCCCACGACGCTCTCAGCTTTGCTACATGACGGTGACAGGAGCGGCCACACACAATGACCGCTCTCTATCACCTCCAAGCAGCAACTGAAGTAAGCCGCGCGATCACCAATGACGTCAGTCAGGTTACTCGTGGCCACCACTGGATCCTCCACCTGTGACAGCGAGTCACCCAAGTGTCTGAAGTGAGTTGCGCGATCAGCGAAGAAGTCACAGATAAGTTGTGGTGTCGGGTGGGTGATCCAGCTAGCTGCGGGTAGCCTGAGTGACGGCAGCGCAAATGTCGCCGCTAACTTCAGTTACTCAGGGGATTAGCGGACCCCAGTGATTCCATCATGGGTGACCGCTAATCAGGACGCCACACACAGACAGAGCCATGGTATGACAATGAAGTTGGGTGAGGTTCACCCGACTTCATTCTCATCGCTCGTCTCTGTCTGTGTCGGCTGTCAGCGGGTATGTAGCAACGACATTTTACAACACACACAGATCAACACATACGGACACCACACGGACATGACTCGTACGCATACACGGACATTCCACACGCACACAAGGCAAGCATACGCCATCACACGGATGTCCCACGTACCAGAGAAACGCCCATAAAAAATGGAACACTGTCCCGAAAAACGGAACGTAAGACACGTACGTTTTTTATGAGGAAGTGTGTTTCAGGCCTTAGGGATTGCACAAACATTGGAAACCCACTAAATTTAAAACTTCAAACAGATAGCCCCATACGATACTACTTGATGCTTTTTTAATAGCTAAAGCTAAGAGCATGGCAGGTTTATGGGCAGTATTCAGTCAATTAACAATATTTCAGATTTTATGAATAATATCTCATACTTGATGCCCAGGGATGAATCTAATGTGATCTTCTTTTACCAGATGTGGCAGGACCCACTTAAAGTGGTTCACCCATATTTATTATTGGCCACAACAATATGTTGTGAAACAAGGTTTCTCTCAAATACCTTGTGTTGCCAATAGTGCCTGTGAGCGGTGCTCTTGTGTGGCGCCCCTGACCCAGTCAGGCACCACTGAGTACTGCACCCATGCTGGGTGAGTACAAACAGGTAATCTCAAAGGCTGAGTAGGGTGTGTACGCACAGACACATAGTGACCAGGTCTCCCACACATCTTATAGGGGACTCCTGGGCAGACCCAGGAGGGGGCGGGGCCTCCACCTCCCAGCTAGTGGTGGGTGGAGAAGCTGGAAACTAGTGATGCAGTGGTAGTGAGTCAGAGAGAAGCGGTGGAGGAGGACACACAAGCTGAGTCTGAAGCAGAGAGCGGGCATGCAGACACGCTAGTCAGACCCTGCAGGTGTAGTGGGTGTTTGAGGGGGAGTTTGGGTGCCACACAGTCGGCCTGAAAGACACCTCAGGAAGAAGCGGGGTAATCGAGTACGGGGACTCCTGGTAGACCAGGCACGCATGGGGACAGGTCCCTAGAGCCTTACATCCATTTAGTGGTCTGCTAAAACCTGCCGGTGAGGACACTCCAGGTGTCCCACCAACCAATACAGAGTCCGCAGCATCAGCAGCAATGAGGGGGCCCATAAGTGAGATAGGGCAAGAAGCCATCTTTACTTGGATCACGCTGCCAGCAAACGGGCCAGAAAGGGGAGAAAAGGCAGTTGCAACTTTCCTGGATGAATCCCATATACTTCAAGTCGGGGGTTATCCAAAACAAAGAGTGCTAGGAAGGCGAGCTTACAGTCACCCCTATACCAGCCTGAAGGATACCTGGTTCTCTCTGGTTCATCTCAGCATCGCCCGGATTGCCTCACTCTACCACCAGCAAGTGAGTAAACAGTTAAAAGACATTTCTGGACTGCGACTGAGTTATTCTGCGACCTGTGGTTCCACACACATACACCCGAACCCCTGGGGCCAGCCTCACTCTCGGGAGGCCACACCATCTAACTGCAAGTACCATCAGCCCCAGACGCTCGTTAAACTGCAGTGGCGGTCCCCTATAACCCTGACCGCAAAACCGAGAGTGGCGTCCCGACTACTATAAAAGTGAACCTGACATACCTGTTGCCGGAAGGGTCCCTACAGAGGAGTCCCCGCAGTGTCCCGCAGGCGACCGCTGCGGCGCTGTGGTGGGCGACTCATCTGGCGTCACGGACAGGATAAGGACTAGACCTGTTAAGACAGGTGACCGTGTGCCTTTGGAGGTCCGATTGAAAAGTTTGAAACGCCGCCATATTGCCACCGCAGAAAGCGCACCAAAGAAACAACAGTAGCCAGCGCAAAAAGAAGTAACCGCCCACGAAGAGGTGTGGCTGACCTAGAACCCCTGGAGCGCTCTGACCCCGTGAGAAAGAGAGATGGGGGCAGATCTGTCTCTGGACGCCAGGAATGTTGCAATCAGGTGCAGGAAACGAAACTGAAGAGAGCGTGTAGAGAGAACTGGTTAAGCAGCGTGCAAGGCAGAATGGAGCCATTGGAGAGCGTCCGCGAGGAACTGGGCTGGACCAGGCCGATGACCGCCGTGGAGCTAGAGGCCGAAGTAGGGAGAATTGCCAGCAGAATGAAGGAGCAGAACCGACAAGAGATAGCCGCGTGGAAGGAAGAAGTGGCAATCCGAGGCGTGCGGTTGCTGGTGCAGCGAGGCCCGCCTAGAGGTGCCATCCAAGCCCAGTTGGGGACATCCTCAGCGATGGCGACCCTGATGCAGGAGATCTCCGGTCCAGCCCTGGGTGAGTCCCATGCAGCCCCTGCCCGGCCTGGTGCGACACCCAGCGCGACACCCGATGCGACGTCCCGTGCGGACCAGACCAGGCCGCAACGCCTTCTGCTCCTACCTGCAGACCAGAAGCGGTCACAGTGCCCCAGTCGCTGACTGGGGATGCCGCCTCTACATTCCTGCCAGAAGTGGCCGAAGAAGCGGCTCAGCTCAACTAAAAAGAGACTTGAAAGCTCGGTTCGCAGCCCACCTGGTGGACATGTACCTGGTCCCCAGGCTGCCATCCGGACCCGGAGCGGTCCCAGCACCCTCCATGACAGAGAGAGGTCCACCACCCTGGCCAGCTGATGAGAGCTCATCCCCGGAGCCGCTGCTAGAGCAGCCGGAGGAGGTTGGTGCATGCCCTGCAGAAGAGGAAGAACTTACCGTCTTTATGCCCAGCATGCATGTGACCTGGAAGCCTGCAGACGACCAGGTAATGGCGATGCGGAGGCCAGCCCGCCGAAGACAGCGACATGTGAGGGCAAGACACCCCCTTGTGCAGCCTACCCCTGAGCAGGAACGAGTGAAGGCCAGGGATTTGAAGGCGAAACAGTCCCTGCGGCAGACCGGATTCCAGACCAGAGGTCCCATCCACCATGGTGGTGTGGAAGAATTTAATCTGTGCACCGGCTACGGTTTCATTGTGGAGTCTGGAGTCAAAGAGGGCATATTTGTTTCCAGAAGTCGTTAAATGTGACAGGGGCTTTAGGGAGAAAATAAACAGACAACAGGAATATTTCCACAACACACCAAATAATGCACAGGAGATCATCAGAATAGATTCACCATAGCACAAGAACTGGTATTGCAAAAGAAGCTTTAGTCGGCATGGGGGAACAGGGTCCACCATCTTTTAAAGAGCGGAGGCTAGTTTCCTGTAACCTGTGACCCTAGCAGCAATCCACAGGCTGGCAGAAATTAACTCCTGCCAGACTGATCACTAATAAGCACACAACTGGTCGACGCCCGAGTCTGATTATGCAACTCAAAGCACTAGGGAAACCATAGTGTGGCATGTCAGACTCTGCAGTGTGAACAGGGTCGGAAGTTGCCATGACACTCTGAGTTTACAGCTGAACACCGTGTGATAGCTTCCCACCACAGTAAGGGGTACTTTACACGTTGCGACATTGCTACCGAAATATCGTCGGGGTCACGGTTGTTGTGATGCACATCCGGCGCTGGTAGCGACATCGCAATGTGTAAATCCTAAGAGCGACGATGAACGAGCGCAAAACAGTCAAAAAAATCTCTGATCTGTGTCACGTCGTTTATTTTCATAATGTCGCTCCAGCTGCAGGTACGATATTGTTTGTCGCTCCAGCGGCGTCACACATTGCTGTGTGTGAAGCCACAGGAACGACAAACATCTCCTTACCTGCATCCACCGTCAATGCGGAAGGAAGAAGGTGGGCGGGATGTTACGTCCCGCTCATTTCTGCCCCTCTGCTTCTATTGGCCGGCCGGTAAGTGACGTCGCGGTGACGTCGTGGTGATGCCGAACGCACCTCCCCCTTGAAGAAGGGATTGTTTGGCGGTCACCGAGATGTCGGCGACCAGGTATGTGCGTGTGATGCTGCCGTAGCGATAATGTTCGCTACGGCAGCATTCACAAGATATCGAATGTGTAACGCGGGCGGGTAATATCGCGCTCGAAATCGCTAGCTGATGCTAACGATGTCGCAACGTGTAAAGTACCGCTAAGAAGCTCTTACATATTATCTAATGAAAAATATATTATTTTAAATCTTTGAGCATAAAAGGAAGAAGGGGTTATAACTTCTTCAAACATATTCTCAGAAATTGAGAAATTGGCTTTTTCTGAATATGTAGCTAGCATAATCTTTCTCTTTTTAGCCGTGTGATACCAGAGAAAAGGCTGAGAAGTCTGGAGCTTCTGATGTACCATGCCCGTTATTCCTTCCATTAGGAAAGGCTGTTCCTCTCATTACTTTTTGATGCAGTATTGACATGACTGTTTTTTATGAAACATTGCAAGCATTTTACAGCAAATGGCACATTTACAATTAGTAGTTTTATCTTTTGGAGCAGGATCTTTGGCCCTGCTAAAAAAAAAAAGTACTGTGCTACCTAAACCAAGCAATACAGATGGTAAAAAAATAGACAAACGGAAAGCAAAAAGACAGAAACATACTAGCATAGAGGTGAAAAATGGACATTCACATGTGAATAAGACGTAAAATTGCACCTTTAATTTTACAGAAAAATGACAACATATATTGCTGTTGATGTCTCTAACAATGTGTTTCCCTTATAGACTGGTAATAGCCTAGCAATTAGACATTGGCTATAAAAGAAAATTTGCATTTATACACACTGATAAATAATTAAAATGCTTAGTTACTATGATTATTTATTTATAAATTTACAATGCAAGGTCACATTATTTCCGGCATTCTTTGGCTTTCTGATTATACTTTTATCTCCGATTATTCTTTAGTGCCTTTTTTATGATAACTGACCAATTTTTGTCCAATCCAATTAAATTATAATAAAAGCGCAAACGGCAATTTGATTTGATTGAAATCTGTCTCATCGGCCAAGAAATTGATTTGGCATTCTAAAAAAAAATATCTGTCAAATGCAAGGATTAATAAACTGGAGGACAAGAGTTAATGTGCAAATGATTTATAAACTTTATTAGACACAAAATGTCAAAGCAGTGAACAAGATAAAACCATCATTAAAAACAAGCAGGGGGGGGAGGTAGAATATCAGGTTAATAGTAAACCAAAGTATGCTCAAAGAACTACAAGTGCTGAAAAGTCAAGAGTTTGACATGGGTAGAACAGTGGACATTGTTACATCCAAGTGGACACAGTCCTGTTGAAACATAAAATCCAGTCGCCAATCTGTACTGTATGTTACATACCAAAGCCTGAAAAGTGCTATGTGCAAGTCAGCATCCCATCAGAGCTCCAAGTGGTGGAAAGAACCCCCCCAGAACTGGACCTCCGGTCCCCCAACATGTGTTTCATCAGGGATTTATTCAAGCTTCATCAGGGAGGGAAGATCATAATGGTGCCCCAGCGCCCAAACCTTAAATAGCCCCTAGATGAGTGATTGATGTGTCACAGCGAAATTGACACAAGCGCCCTAGTTCAAATCGGCAAGCAGATGGAGAACCCTGTCTGCCGCAAGATCCATTTCCGCATATCCTAATTTGGCCCATGCGCAGTCTGATTTGCCCATCCGACAAGGGTTCTCCGTCTGCTCGCTGATCTGAACTAGGGTGCATGTGTCAACTCAGCTGTGTCACATCAATCACTCATCTAGGGGGTATTTAAGGTTTGGATGCTGGGGCACCATTAAGATCTTCCCTCCCCGATGAAGCTTGAATAAATCCCTGGTGAAACGTGCGTTGGGGGACCAGATATCTAACTCTTGTCCTCCGGTTTATTAATTGTTTCCATGGAGTTTGACTTTGCTATGTATTAGTCTCACCACGACAACCTATAAGGGTGCTTTACAAGCTGCGACATCGCTAGCGATATATCGTCGGGGTCAAGATGTTTGTGACACGCGTCATTAGCAACATTGCAGCATGTGACAGCTAGGAGCGACCATCAACGATCGCAAAAACGGCAAAAATCATTGATCGTTGACACGTCGCTCCAAATCATAATGTCGTTGGTGTTTCATTCAGCAGGTTGTTCGTCGTTCCTGCGGCACCACACATCGCTGTGTGTGACACCGCAGGAACGACGAACATCATCCTGCCTGCGTCCACCGGAAAGGAGGAAGGAAGGAGGTGGGCGGCATGTTCCGGCCGCTCATCTGCTCCCCTCCTCCTCTATTGGGCGGCCGTTTTGTGACGCCGCTGTGACATCGCTGTGACGCCGAACGCACCTCCTCCTTGAAGGAGGGATTGTTCGGCAGCAACAGCGACGTCGCTGAACAGGTATGTGTGTGTGATACTGCCGTAGCGATATTGTTCGCTACGGCAGCGATCACCACATGTTGCACGAACGACGGGGGCGGGTGCTATCGCTCGCGACATCGCAAGCAATCGCTAGCGATGTTGCAGCGTGTAAAGCACCCTTTAGTAATTATGTTCTGCAATGCAATGAGGAGTATTTTTTTCACAAGGCTTGTAACGTCTAAACAGATATCTGAAAAATCCATTGTAAGGAATGGAGAAGTTTTCTTTTAGGATGAGTACAACAGATGAGGAAGATGCACATAGCTGTTGGTATAACTTTGGCTGAGATGTATTTGGCTTAATGAAAATCTCAATTGGTTAGTTCTTGGCACGATCATATGTAGATACAGATCATATGTTTAACATAAAATAATCCATATTGGGATTTTTGAGTCACATGTGGATATAAAAGTAAGGGAAATAAAAAGAGTGGATTTTTGACCATTGGTTGAAATGATAGTGACCATTTAAAAATGAAATGGCATCCTGACAGTGTAAACTACTCATTGAGAACTCAGAGGGCTGTTGTAGATATCTTAATGGTATAAATGGCTGTTATGATCATCATACCGTGTAGGGGGACAGTGTGAGGAGGGAATACAGTTTGGAAAGGAGAACGTGGTGGGTAGTATTAAGGTATAATGTGAAAAGTGGGGACAGAATGGATATGGAGAGAGGCAATGTGAAATGGGGGCATGGTATGGAGAGAGAATAGCATGACGGTGAGACAGTGTGAAACTAGAAAAGTGTAAGGGAAAACAATGGAGAGTGGACAGCCATGATATAGACTGTGCTTCATAAGGGCATATGGTATGGCGGTAATAGCGATAATGGCAGAAAGTGTGGCTATTATAAATCATTAAGAGAGATAAAAAGAAAAATAGAAGTAGCCATCTCACTAATTCAGACATAGTCCCGATGGATCTTCTCAGTCCACCTGGAGGTCCACGCACGGAAAGGCGGAGGCATATCGCACAATATAAACAAAAGGAGGAAGAAATCCAGCATCTCCTTACCATTTTTAAGTACATACTGGGAGTTGTAGGTTCATGAAATACAAATATATATAGGACTGTCTTGACATTATAATTGCTGTTGTACTAAGCTTGGTGATGTAGTCATGTATTGATGGTAGTTCTGGAAATGTATTCATGTACTCATGGAGGTTCTGGTGAGATACACATGTACTGATGAAGGTATTGTTGTATTCATTTTACTGACGGTTTTTCTTGTGATGTATTTGTGTATTTGTGAGGTTCTGGTGATGCATGAATGTACTGATCGTGGTTCTGGTGATGTATTCATGTACTGAGGGTGGTTCTGGTGACAGTATAAATGCACTAACAATGGTGCTGTTGTTGAATTTGTTAACTGACAGTGGATCTGGTGATGTATTCAGGGGCTGACTGAGGTTCTGGTGATGCATGAATGTACTGATCGTGGTTCTACTGATCTATTTCTTTACTGATCATGGTTCTTATGCAATCAGTAAAGAAATATGGCACCTGAACCACCATCAGTACAGAAATACAGTACCAGAACCATCATCGGTTTTAAACTGTATTTGTTGCATGATGGACGTAAAAGCTGTCCAGAGGAGGATCCACGGGACCGCGCACCGGACTCCCCCAGGAAGACAACCAGGAGCGAGCCCCTATACAGGGACTGTCTGGCGGCCGCCCCAGAGGGCCTAGATGCACAGCAGCTGGGACACAAGTGAATACGGGTTAGCGTCCTTAAGATGTCCGTGCGGAAAATGGCCGTTGGTCCAAATGGTAGATGCGGGCCGAAGGGGATCAGGATGGATGACTTGAACCGGGTACAGGTGCCGACTGATGGTATCAGATGGAGTCCAGAACCGGCGACGGGTACAGGCTGGCGGGAGATGATGGAATCCACAGCTGACTGTTACCGGGGAGTCTCCTGGGAAACTGGAAGGCTGGACGCACTCAGGCTGGCAGTCGGGATCTGTGAGCAGAGACAGGGTTAACCTGGATACGAGACACAGAGGGACCTGAACACCTAGCGCAAGAGACAAAGCTACAAGAACACGTTGACCAGGCACCGCCCAAATGGAAAAGGAAGTCTTTTATACCCTGTTCCTGTTATCTGCCATATCCTGTTTCAGAGACGTTGGCCCTTTAAGAAGAGGTGAGAGAGCGGACCCGCGCCCTAGTGCGCATGCGCGAAACCCAAGAGCTGGAGATCAGCACAGGACGCTGAGGAACGAATGCAGGAGACATGGAGGCGGAGTCCCAGACCGCAGCGAGACGGCAGGACCGAGGAGCAGGGGGCACGGAGGATGCAGAGGAGGGGAAGGGGAGCAGCGGCCGTGGTCAGATCGTACAAGGACCGGATCGGTGAGTAACGAGCGGCGCCGTGGCCCTGGGAGCGTGACAAAACCGTCATACATATGCCTTTATCTATAATGGAGTGTGTTTAGTTTTCATTAGGGTATCCGCCAAAGGGCTCCCATTATAATTAGGTTATATTAATGTCCATGACTAAACTTGGGTCTGATATTGTAATATAGGATGACAGGAATGAATTTTGCTATTTGTCTCTTGCATTGTGTAAATGATTCACAAACAATGAATGATTCTACATATAACTTTGAAAATGCACCTCCTGTGGAGCCTCATCCCTAAAGTACATCACTTTTGTTTACTTTTGCTACTATTCTTGAGTGAAAAAGATAACAATTCAAATTGGAGGGGCAAGGAAGTTCATAAAAGGACCATTTCTCTTAAGCGGGCTTTACACGCTGCGATATCGGTACCGATATCGCTAGCGTGGGTACCCGCCTCCATCTGTTGTGCGACACGGGCAAATCGCTGCCTGTGCCGCACAACATCGCCCAGACCCGTCACACGGACTTACCTGTCCGGCGACGTCGCTGTGACCGTCGAACCGCCTCCTTTCTAAGGGGGCGGTTCGTTCAGCGTCACAGCGACGTCACAGCTGCGTCACTGAACCGCCGCCCAATAGAAGCGGAGGAGCGGAGATGAGCGGGACGTACCTGCGGTGTCACACGGAGCGATGTGTGCTGCCGCAGGAACGAGGAACAACTTTGTTACTGCTGCAGTAACGATATTTGAGAATGGACCCCCATGTCACCGATGAGCGATTTTGCACGTTTTTGCGACGATGCAAAATCGCTCATAGGTATCACACGCAACAGCATCGCTAATGCGGCCGGATGTGCATCACCAATTCCGTGACCCCAACGACTTCGCATTAGCGATGTTGTAGCATGTAAAGCCCCCTTTACTCTCCTACCTATATCTTTACTTGGGGGCTGAGAGTTCCTCATGGAATGAGGGGCACCATCGGCTTCGTCTGCCTAGGGGACCAAAATACCTTGTCCCGGCCCTGTCTCAGTGATAAACATCTCCTTCTAGTATTTTACCAGTGACCGTCTTAGGCTACTTTCACACTTGCGTTCAGCGCATTCCGTCACTATGGAGAATAGCGCAGTCCGTTAACGCACTGCGTTATTCTCCATAGACTTATATGGACGACGCACTGTAACGCAAGTGTCTGCGTTGCATCCTCTGGACGACGCAGCGTCGTTATTTTGACGCTGCGTCGGGCGGATGGAACGCTGCATGTAGCGTTTTTCTGCACTTGGCGGAGTGTCAAAAAAACACAACCTGCAGGAATCCGTTTGGCGTCCGTTGTTTTTATAATGGACGTCTATGGTGGCGGATTCCGTTAGAATGCGTCATTTGACGGATTCCGTTAACGCATCAGTCTTTACACAACTGCGCATGCCCAGATGTGTAAAGTCAAGGAAAAAAACCTATAATGGATTGCGTTGTTTTGTACGATCCGTAGCATCCGTTGTGCCACTATATGCAACGCATCCGTTGCATGCGTCACACAACGCAATGCTACAGATCCCGTCCAATGCAAGTGTGAAACTAGTCTTATAGGGCACTATATCTATCTGCACAATTGTGGGAATATGAAGGGGGCACTCTGTCTAGTATTGTTATTATAAATTTTAGTTGTTACTGATTAATTGTACATAATATTTACATTTATCCCTAAAATAATTTTCATGGTAAAATTTAAAATTTAGCAAAAAATCAATTGTTTGCATTCACTTTTTCATGTATTATTTGTAATGCACTTTGTCTCCTGCAGCACAATTGAGCTGCCATGCTGTCATTGTAACCCCTGACCTCAAATAATAATGAGAGAACCAGACTGAATCATCTCTTACCCGTACAAGCTGAAAAGTGACCTGCACAGAACAGCAAGTGTCAACCTATTGTGTTCTCACTCTTTGCCTCTTGAGTCTGTGTGAAACTGATCTTTTAAGTGTTATGCGTGTTTGACTGGTTTGTTGTTCACAGAACATTAGAATAATTGCACTATTGATCATTTCTTTTTGTAAGCTACAAAGCCAACATGCTTTGTGTGTGTCTTTTTTTTACTGTGCTTATACATCACAATTGAGCTGTTTGCCATTAGCTTATATGCAGTAGGCAGTCTTTGATGCGATTGCTCAAAATTGCATTGAAAAAAATAAAATAAAAGTCTCCTAGGAGGTGGATCTTTATAACACAGATGATAGCCACTATGTATAATATTGGAAATGTGGTTTAGATACAGTAAGAGGGTGATCTTCACAATAACATGGCCTTACGAAGAAATTTCGTTGGGGAGCTCACCATTCAATAATAGCAGGGACTAAAACATAACTTTTAATCTAACAATGGATAAAATTAGTAATAAAGTGCTTATGCATAAATAGTGCAAATAACAACATGCCACATGGCCACAAATAGGTTGGATCTCACCCAAGCTTCATCCATGAGCTGGACTGCACACCGGTCCAGGAGAAAGAGGTCACAGGCTGGAAGGACAGGGTGGACAAGTGTGGTAAAATAACCCCTGTCGTGCCCCGTAGATTGACTTCCGCCCGACAAGGGCATCACCCAAGTAAGATGTCTGCCCCACAACCAGAAATACAAAAGGAATGTCCTCCCAACGCGTTTCCCTCTCAATGTAAAGAGTTCCTCAGGGGAGACGGAGGAAAAAATATGGGGGGAGGATCAACCTGCAGTGGCAGGGACCAACACAGGCTACTGAAGATGAACAACCTATGTGTACCAGGCAGATGGTGGCGCCACCATTCCCTCCATCATTGACCGCCCCTGTGACATGATCGCGCGGCACCAACGGGTTCTCATGACAGCCGGGGATCATCTGATGATCTCTGTAAAGGCCCCATCACACGCAACGTCGTATCTAACGATATATATCGCCGGGGTCACGGATTCCGTGACGCACATCCAGCATCGTTAGCGACGTCGTTGCGTGTGACACCAACGAGCGACCGTTAACGATGGAAAATACTGACCAAATCATCCATCGTTGACACGTCGTTCATTTTCAAAAAATTGTTGATTGTTGAGGTTGCAGGTTGTTTGTCGTTCCCGAGGCAGCACACATCGCTACGTGTGACACCACAGGAACGACGAACTACAGCTTTACCTGCGTCCGGCAATGCGGAAGGAAGGAGGTGGGCGGGATGTTACGGCCACTCATCTCCGCCCCTCCGCTTCTATTGGGCGGCCGCTTAGTGATGCCGCTGTGACAGGTTTGTGTGACTCCTTAGAAAGGAGGCGGTTCGCCGGCCACAGCGACGACGCTAGACAGGTAAGTCCGTGTGACGGCTCCTAACGATATTGTGCGCCACGGGCAGCGATTTGCCCGTGACGCACAAATGACGGGGGCGGGTATGCTCGCTAGAGATATCGCTAGCGATATCGCTCCGTGTGACAGAGCCTTTAGTGTCATGACAAACGTTCTGCTGAAGCATCGCTCTGAACAGCAGCAGCGATCACAGTACATCAGCCTCAAGTCCGTTGAGGGGACTAGTAAAATTAATAACAAGTGTAAAAAAAATTTAATTTTTATTTATTTTTTTTAAAAACACACAGTTCAAATCACCCCCCTTTTACCCAATTGAAAATATTAAAAAAAAATACAGATATTTGGCATCGCTGTGTTCAGAAAATGCCTGATGAGTCAAAATATAAAATAAATTATTTTGATCGGTAAAGGGTGTAAAGAGAAAAAAAAAACCAAAACACCAGAATTACAATTTTTATTCGCCACAACAATAAAATATCAGCTCAAGACGCAAAAAATCAGCAATCACTTAGCCCCAAAAACAAAATAATAAGAAGACTACGGATCTCAGAAAATGGTGACAAAAGAGGAATGCTATATTTTTTTTTTTTTTACAACTTTCTGAATTTTTTTATTACAAAAAAAAAAAAATACACGTGTGGTATGTACAGACTCGTACTGTGCTGGGGAATCATAATGGCAGCTCAGTTTTACCATACAGTGAACATGATAATTAAAAAAAACAATACTATTTTTGATTTGGTCTAATTTTGCAATTTCACCGCACTTGGAATTGTTTTCCAGTACAATACATGGCAGAATGAAAAGAACAACTCGTCCTGCAAAAAATAAGTCCTTGTGTGACTATATGGATAGAAAAATAAAAAAGGTTACAGCTCTTGGAAGAAAGGAAGTAAGATTGCTTTCACACTTCCGTTGTTTAGCATCAGTCACAATCCGTCGCCTTGAGGAATTACGGTGTCCTGCAAAATATTTTGCAGGAATCCGTTTTTTCCCCATAGGCTTCAATTAGCAACGGATTGTGGCTGATGGCCTTGCGTTGCATCCGCTGCGTGACGGATCAGTAGTTTACTGACTGACCGTCAGGAGGGAGCAACGCAGCATGTAGCGTCTGTGTGCGACGGATCGTTTTTTTACTGTGAGCATGCGCACAGTAAAAAACCATGATCACTGTAAATTCAATTCAAGCGGCCGGAACGATCAGCTGATCGCCTGGCGGCTGCCTTTTGTGAGCGATCAGCTGATTGGCCGGCGGTAGGCTTCAAGCCAGCCGATCAGCTGATCATTCATAAAAGGCGGCAGCCGGTAAAACAGTAAAAAAAAACAAACAACGGATCGTTTTTTTGCAGTATCAGTCACATCAGTTGTTCCACTACCTGCACTGCATCCGTTGCATCAGTCACACAACTGATTATGACGGCTGCAAAACAATGCAACTGTGAAAGCAGCCTAAAAAACAAAAGAAAAAAACAGAAATTAGCCAGGGGTTATAAAGGTCCATCAACCATTGCTGAAGTAGCAATGTAGTAGTGTGGGGAAACTAGATTAATACCCAGCAGCACATGCTCTAAGGCAGGCAAAACTTTTGGCTACAGGTCTTCACCACCCCATAGGCACGGCACCACAGCAATGGCCGCCATATAGCACCAATGAGCTAAAAAACAAAACAAAAACAAACCCCTTACCTTTAATAAGGTATCAGACAGATTGCTTTATGGCTCGTGTGCACGTTGTGTACCGCCCTGCGCTCGGCTGCAGCCGAGCCGCTCGGGTCCGGGTTTGTTTGGTGGGTGGCTCGAGCGCCTCCGGCGGACCCGGGGGTCACGTTGCTTTGCAAGGGGTTGCTGACAATCTCGATGGGGGTGGTTAGGTAGTTGTACGGCCAGAGCCGTGTTTGAGTTCGTGACACCACCCACGGGACGTGATGAAGGTGTAGACACCACCGCTGCAGTTACGGGGCACCCGGGGGAGATGGTCGTGCAGCAAGATGTTAACCCCTCCGTGGGCAGGGATGGTGGCCCCAGGACCCGCTTGGGGAGAGTGACAATTGGGCGGTGCAGGGCGGTGCGCGGCCGGATGGCACTGTTGTACTCATGATTACTGACACACACAAGTCTCTGATGAACAAAGTTGATGGTGGTCGGTGCCCGCAGCCGGCTGCATCTTGTCCCCCACCCGGGTTGGTGGTCCTGGCCTTCTTCCTGCACCTTGTTAGGTTTGTGTAGACTGCCTGTGCCTTAGCAGCGGGAGTCCGCTCCCCGGCTGTGTATGTGTCGGTGGAGTCCGTTTGCCCGCAGGCGCTGGCCCGTGGGATCTCTCTGCCTGTGCGGTGGCTTTCTATCCCCCTCGGTGGGCTGTTGCCTTCTTTCGGGTCTTTGGATGGGAAAGGACCTAAGGTTCAGACCTCAATCAGTGAATTCGACGTGGTCCAGTGGCTTATGGACCTCGTTCTGGGTCTGAGTACCCCCCTGGTGCTCCGGTTTCCAGTCGGTTCCCCGGTTCGGTACCGGCGGGCCACTACCCTGTCCCGGTCCCTTACGGTTCCACCTGGCCGTCTTCCCGGCTCCTGCAGGCCAGGCCACCGCCTGCCTCCTAGCCAAGGTGCCAGGGCTACGACCCTGGCACCTGTCAGTTTCCGCTGCAGACCTGTCACCACAGCCTGCTGCACTCTACTCCTGTCACTAATCTGACTTGCACTTCCTGCCTCAGGCACTCTGGACTCCTTGGTGGGCATGGCCAACTGCCTGGCTCCGCCCCCTGGTGTGACCATTAAGCTCTGAGGGAGGTGACTAGGTTTTAATGTGGTTGGCTGCTGTTATCTTTTTAGGGGGACGGGTGTTATGCAAGGGCCTACCTGTGAGTACCTGGCTAGTCCAGGGCGTCACAGTTGCGTAATTGCATGCATTTACGCTGCGTATTGCACTGCGTCCTGCGACCCCTGCACAATCTATGTAGAGTGTGCATGAAACGTGCGCGTCCTGCATGCGTCCTGCGCCCCCTGCACAATCTATGTAAAGTGTGCATGATACGTGCGCACGGTGATTTTTTTGAACGCAGCGATTTTGATGCCAAAATTTTGACCCAAATCCGTGCGTACAAAAAAGCAAGCATGTCAATTAATTTGTGTGCTTTGGATGCTGCTCCCACTTTGTCTATGGTGGGGGCAGCATTCTGAGCACATGAATTTGGCATTTATTCTGCTGAAACACTTCATCCATTACGCAGTGTTTCTGCAGCGATTTGAAGCGCACATGTGCTGTCAAATCGCTGCAGAAATTTCACCATGTACGTGCGCACATAGCCTTATTCAGATTTCAAAATGGAATACATGGCAAAATCAGAAAAAATACATCCCTAATTATATTGGATTGCTCTTTACTCCCCTGTTATCTTAAGTCATTTTCCCACACCTGACATTCAGACAGGTCTGACCAGAATTCTACAGCCTCATAGCGCTACATCAGGAGTCTGAGTTGAGGTGAGACCTGTGAGTCTGAACATTGTAGTCTGTACTTGGACCATGTATTTATTTGACATGAGAAACGGGCATTAACTATAAACCATTTTCAAGTTAACGTTACACTGGTAGTCACAATTAACAATAATTTTGGCCTTTAACCCATTTGTGCCCTTCTTTTTAAGTCTGCATAAAAGTTTAGTTGACCACCTCTTTTGTGCACATCTTAAATACCGCTGAACAGAAGCCAAAAGACAGAGTAATGAGTATCTCTGCTGCCTCAATAGTGAGTGGATTCCCTGAGGTTTCATCTGAATCATATATTTTGTAGATTTAGATGAAAACCCCAATGTACGTTCTCAGTGTAGAGCTAGGATAAATGTGAACTAATCCAAAGTGTTCTGTACCCCAAAATGCCACAAATAAACGCCAGAAAAACAAGGCCCCACTCAGGTTTAACATCTATTAACAGAAATATAGGAGGCTTCCATATTACTGGTAGCACAAAGGCTCTGGGAAAATGCTATGGCTCCCGCCAAAAGAAATCCAGCAAAATCTGCACTCCCAAATCCAAATGCCCCTCTTCCTTCTGAGTCCCATAGTGTGCCTAAACTGAAGTTAGCGTCCACATGTTTGGCTTTACTGTAGTGAGGACAGCGCGATTAATTTACGGGGTGCAGGTTTCCAGATGCACAAGCTGGGCACAATTCACAGGCAATATAATAGCAGATTTCGATTTTCACTCTGCAATATCCATATAGTTATATATGTAACAGTATATGAATACCCAGAGGGGTGTAGTTTCCAAATTGGGGTGACTTGAGGGAGGTTTCTGATCTTCTGACACTCAGGGGTTCTGTATATGTGTGGCACCCCAGTAGTCATGGGAACCACAGTGGCGTTGTTCTCCTCACCTGAAGACAATGCTATGCATGGAAGCAGCGGGGAGATCTCTATGCAAGGTACAATCACACCCAACACTTCCTAATCCAGGCCAGAAGGGGGGAGCTCAAGTCCTGTTTGGGGCTTCCCTGTGCATTCTGGGCTGGGGAGGGGTTAGAGAGCGGAACAGGAAGAGAAAACTCAGAACTCTAGTAGCTGGAAAAGAGAGCGGTCGCTGTCAGAGAGCTGTCTGCAAGCTTTCCAGGACCAAGCGCTGAATCAGAACACCAGGGTTCTCAACTGTCGGGTACTAATGGGCCAGCAGTAAACCCAGAGGGCAGGAGATTCCACACCTCCTGGCCCAACAGAGACTCCCAAGGCGCAGTAGCATAATAGAGCCCGGGGCCGCAGAAATACCAGCGGGCCTTACATCCGGCTTGCGCTGCCTGCCACAAGGGACAAGGCATATCACATCCAGGAAGAGGGACGCTGTGCTGCTTCAGGCCACAGCGACCACAGTCAGAGCGCACTAAGGAAGGCCTCCAACGTACCTGGCAAAGAAGAGATTCCTCACTGCTTCCTGGCTGACTGGACCACTGTAACCTGGGACCATAACATCTAACTAGTAAAAGGTAAAAGAAACTTCCGGCCTGTGTCATCCAGTTACTGTCGGCATCCTCAGCCCCACTCCCCAGTGTACAACACCATAGACTACCACCCTATCACCCTCCCTGGGGCCCGCTCCACCTGTGGGGAGCTAAACCATTACAGCTGCGACACCATCCACCCCAGAGGACATCACCTGCAGCAGCGGCTAATCCCTGGCCGCGTACCACAGGTTTCGTCATGAGTCAAACTACCTTTTATTGTACGCCTCGGAGCCACCTGTGACATCCCAGACCCAACATCACCGGCCCGGCGACGAGTAAAGTCCATGCCCCGATGGGGGCGTGGCCTGGACGGCAATGTGAAGAGACATGTTTGTGGAGCTCTCCTGCAAACTCCCTTGATAAATCCCTGAATACCGCTGTTATCACTGCCTCAGCCGGCTGTCAGGAAGATAAGGTGGTGAGGACTTATCTGGAGTGAGTCTGGTGGATGCAGAGAGGTGCCATGGTCCGTCACAGGCAAAAAGATAATGGAGGCGGGAAAGTCCCCAGCTCTCAGGATGGTGCCATGATAAGGCAGGAAGCTGAGAAAGTTAATGCAGCCTGTCAGGAGAGGATGCAGATCGCTGCAAAGCTGGAGAAATTTGCCCGGACTTCAGAGAAATCACATCAGCATACAGATAACAGAGGTGAGGAGGGAGAAGACAATGCCAGCTCTGATGAGATGGGGGATGGTGAAAAGCAGCAAGATAAGACAGGAGAAGTGGAGAAAGCACATAGTGCAGACCAGGCTCCAGAAAACCCCACTTTAAAGGACGTTTTTGCAGTGGTGTCTTTTTGTAAAGAGGCTCTGACATCCCTGACGAAGCAAGTTAAGGGATTACAGGCAGAGGTTGCTGACATTAAGAAAGACCTCAAGAAAGCCGATCTGAGAACAACGGCTGTAGAGGAGAGAGTGGGGATAACAGAGGATCATATTACAAAACTACAAAAGTCTGAAAAAACATTTGCACAGCAGATAGCTGAAATCATGGCAAAAAATGATGATTTAGAGAACCGCTCTAGAAGAAATAACATCCGAATTGTCGGCATCCCTGAGAAAGCGGAAGGAAGAAACCCCACTGAATATGTAGAAGACTGGCTCAGGGGGAAAATGGGTGCTAAGGTCTTATCCAAGCTCTATGCTGTGGAACGTGCACACAGAGTCCCGATGCAGCCACAACCAGCAGGCAGGGGCCCTCGCACTATGCTAGCCAAGCTCCTCAACTACAGAGACAGGGACACTATACTGCGAAAGGCAAGAGACATGGAGGATCTTATGATTGACGGCCAGAGAATTTCCATATACCCGGACTACTCCATTTCTGTTCAAAAGCTACGTATGACTTTTACAGGAGTAAAGAGGCGCCTGCGAGAGATGGGGGTGCAATACTCAATGATGTTCCCGGCAAAGCTAAGAGTGACGGCGTTGGAGCGGGTGCACTTTTTTACAACTCCAGAGGAAGCCATGCAGTGGTTGGACGCAAACAAAAAGCGGATCCGTTTGAAGGAATGAGCTGACTGTCTGAATCTGCAGTGTGTTGGAGAAGGCCGGCTGAGGCTCTACAACATCCTTAGGAGCTTACAGGGGACCCTTCTTGTTTTTGCTTTTTTTTTTTTTTTTTTTCTCCTTCACTTTGGGATTGAGGTAGTATGCAGGGGGAATGCGAAGGGTTTGATGTGAGCTTCGCAGGACATGGGGACTGCCTAATTTGGCGCGGTGGTGGTATTTACAATTTGAGATTCCAGTTTAATTACTGTTCGCCATTTTACTGTTATATTGGTTGAGTGGACTATGATTATACATAGAAAGGGGGTGAGTGGAGAATTGTTGGAAAAGGGACGAGTTTTAAAATGTGTCTAAGAGGGGAAGGCGAGGGAGGTAGGGGGGAATTTAGTAGGGATTATGGACCAGGTTTGGAAAACCCGATGCTTCACGGGAGTACTCGAAAACAGGAAGTGGTGGGGAGTAGGAGGGGAGGGGAGCAGGGGGGGAGGGGGGAAAGGGGTAGGGTAGAGGCAGCATGGGGAGATACTACAAGGTTTGATGGTTTTACTGGGTGGGATAATGGGGGATAGAGTTAAGGTGTTGAGTTGGAATATTAGAGGGTTATCAGATAGGTCTAGGAGAGCGGCATTAATTAAATATGTTCAAGACCAGAACCCGTCAGTAATATGTCTACTAGAAACGCATCTAACAAAGGAGACAACACATGTTTTAAATAGGAGATGGGTGCAGAAGGCCTATCACTCCACCTTTTCCAACAATGCAAGGGGTGTATCACTGCTGATCCATAACTCTGTGCAATATGAAGAGATAGAAGTGTATGTGGATAAAGAGGGACAGTGTGTGGCCGTCAAGTGTAAAATATTTGGCAGACTCATGTGTATAGCTGCAATATATATACCACCTCCATATAAGTGCACCAAACTAAGGGCGATAAGGGAGTTCTCTGAGAAGGGGGGAGTAATCCCTTTTTTACTGGTGGGGGACTTCAATAATGTGATAGATCTGTACTGGGATAGGAGTAGTAGACCTCCAGGTATCCAGGATAGTTGTATGACTTCGTTTGGCACTCTTATTGGGGAACTTGGAATGGTGGATGCCTGGCGAGTGAGGAATGGGAGGGTATCCTGCTTCTCTTGTTATTCGGCTTCACATAACACTCTGTCCCGCATTGACATGGCTCTAGCTAGTGATCTGATGGATGCAATGATAAGCGACGTGCAATATCTGACAAGAGTGATTTCGGATCATAGCCCAATTCTAGTGTCCATACGACGGGGGACCCTGACAGGGGGAAGGAGGGGAGAGTGGAAGCTTCATCCAGCATGGATCCGTCATATTAATATGGGGAATATAGAACGGGATCTTGGGGATTTCTTTATCCACAACGAGGGTAGCACTGGGCCGCTGGTGGTATGGGATGCGATGAAGGCATACCTCAGGGGGCTCCTGTTCAGGGATATCTGTAAACGTAAAACACAGACGAGGCAGGATGAGAAAGATAGGCTGGAGGCCTTAGATAAGGCAGAGCTGGAAGCAATCCGGAGTACTACTACGGACGCGAAGCAAAATCTTAGGCAGGCGCATGAACAGGTTAATAAGATGCTTTTGGAGAAGGCGGTAAGGAAGCAGGCATTCCAAAAATTGCATTTTTATGAGGAGGGGGAAAAAGTTGGTCATCTATTATCGGTCATAGCTGCAGCTCAAAGGAGTAGTTCATTTGTGCATGGTATGGACACAGTGGAGGGGACACAGGTCACTGAGGTTGAGGAGATCCTTGGGGTCTTTAAAGATTTCTATCGCACGCTATATTCTTCTATTGGAGAGATGAGGGTGGAAGAGGTGGATTCATTTCTTGAGCGAGGTGAGCTTCCGGTGTTGTCTGTGGCGCATAGAGATAAACTGGAGTCACCTATTACTATTGATGAACTGGAGGGCGCTCTGCATGGCATGAGCAATGACAAGGCACCGGGAGCAGACGGGCTACCAGTTGAAATTTATAAACAGTTAGAAGAAATCCTATTACCGAAACTATTGAAAGTCTTTGAGGTGGCGGAGGGGGAAGGTGTATTGCCTGAATCTAAGAGAGAAGCAATAATAGTAGTAATTCCTAAGGAGGATAAAAATCCGAGGCTTCCAGACTCATATAGACCCATCTCGTTATTAACAGCGGACGTGAAGCTTCTGGCTAAGGTGTTGTCAAACCGGCTGACTGGAGTTATATCTAACCTAATCCATATGGACCAATCAGGGTTCATGGCCAATAGGTCGACAGCTGCTAATATCAGGAGATTGTACCTTAATCTACAGTTGCCGCCTGACAACCCTGGCCGGAGGGTGATCGCTTCGTTAGATGCCCAGAAAGCGTTCGATAGTGTTGAGTGGGGGTATCTGTGGAAAGTGTTGCAGCATATGGGTTTTGGCCCACGGTTTGTAAAGTGGGTGCAGCTGTTGTATAATAGGCCTACTGCTAAAGTTAGAGTTAACGGTATGACCTCCTCAGCGTTTGAGTTGCACCGGGGAACGAGGCAGGGCTGCCCACTATCGCCGCTCCTATTTGCTATTGCAATAGAGCCTCTGGCGGCGGCCATTAGGAAAACAAAGGAGATCCATGGATTTAAGTATGGGCATTTAGAGGAGAAAATAGCTCTTTATGCTGACGATTTATTACTTTTCTTGGGGGATCCATCAGCCTCATTGGATCATGCCATGCAGATAATAGAGAAATTTGGAGAAGTTTCGGGACTGACCATTAATTGGTCTAAATCGAGCCTCTTTAAGGTGGATGGGGAAGTAGCCTGGACAAATGAGGATACTGGGGCTAACAAATTGAAGAATGTGGACGAATTTAAATATCTAGGTATCCAGATATCTCTGCCAGTAGAAAAATACATACAGGTGAACTTATGGCCGCTCCTTTAAAAATTGAGAACCAAGGTGGATGCCTGGAACAAGCTACATTTGTCAGTTGTTGGAAGGGTTAATTTACTAAAGATGGTAGTAATGCCTAAACTCCTATACATACTGCACAATGCCCCTGTTTGTATTTCAAGGAAAAGATTTAAAGGGATAAACTCGCTGTTTAGGGACCTGGTGTGGGGTAAAAAGCAGCCTAGGGTGCGATTAGAGACTTTACAAAGGCCGAAGGATGAGGGGGGTCTAGCAATCCCAAATCCGGAATTGTATTATATAGCGGCGCAATGTCAACACCTCAGGGGTTGGTCTGATCGAGAGAAAGATGGGGGCATTAAAGAAGTACTGGAATACATAGTGGGTAGAAGTCCATTGGTAATGGGACTAGAGGATGGTGCGGTGGGGCTCCTGGGTAGAACATCTCCTACAATGGCACTTATAAATAAGACCTGGGATAGGCTGAAAAGGGTGAGAGGGGTGACCCGGTTAACTAAGTTTACACCTATCTGGGATAACAGTAATCTCCCGGAGATTCAGAAAATGGGGAATATTGAGGAGTGGAGACGCAAGGGTGTGATATACATGCATCAGATATTGGACGGAGGAATTGTGAAATCGTTCCCGCAGTTACAGAGTGAGTTTCAGTTACCGGCGTCCGGCTGGCTTCACTACAGCCAATTAAAACATGCAATTGCAGCCCAAGCGGCTAAACAAAGTGTGGCCATACAGACTGACCTGGTACTGGAGTATGTGTGTAAGGGCGGAGGAAGCACTAAAGGGATCATTTCTGGCACGTATAAAGATATACTACATACCTTTCTTTTACACTACCCAATTAAAACTAAATCTAAATGGGAGGAGGAAGTTGGGCCAATAACGGAGGAGGTGTGGGAGAGTATCCTGGAGTATGTCCCTAAACTTTCCATGAGCGAACCGGCCAGACTGTCTCACCTATACGTGATTCACCGGGTATATAGGTCTCCCTTACTGATGTTTAAAATGGGGTTGAAAAGGAATTCGGAGTGTCCAAGGTGTCAGGGATCTGACGCAGGTATTTTTCACATGATGTGGTCTTGTCCGAGACTGGTCTCCTTTTGGACTAAGGTTATCCACAAGATAGGAAGAACATATGGGTGTGTCCTCCCCAGGGAACCAGTGCTATGCCTATTGGGATATGTTGAGGAGCTTGGGGTGGAAAATACTATGAAAATTGTCATTGCTAGGCTGCTGTATGCGGCAAGAAAGCTAATCGCCAGGTCCTGGATTAAAAAAGACCCCCCGACCAGGGGAGAGTACATTAAAAGGGTGGAATGTATTCTTCAGCTGGAACGGGGAGTGTATGAAAGAAGGGGGAATGTTAAAATGTTTGAGAAGCTCTGGTCTCCTTGGCTGCAATGCGAATAAGACGAGTGATGGACCAGTAAACTGGTCTGGGACCGGGATAGCCGTCTGAGACCTCTGATGTGTATGTTTTGTTTTATTTGTGTTACTAGTTGTTCCTCCTGCACAACGGGATGGTTGCTATACTACAGTTGAAGGGTATCCTAAGTGTGTACTAAATGGGATGTAGTATCGGGGAGAAGTGTTGCTGCCAGGGTGGGGGAGGGGGCGGGAGGGGGAGTTAAAGGGGTAATAGATGTGATAAATTTAATTTGGATGCCGATTTGTTATTCTGTTGTATGTACTCTGTTTTAATAAAAAAGTATCTGATTTAAAAAAAAAAAAGTCCATGCCCCATGAGTGCGACATATGCAGTTTGCAAACAATTCTAGTGTGACGCCCCTGGACTAGTCAGGTCGTAACAGGGTACTGCACACTCTTTATCTCCCAGTGTGGGACTCAACTCCTCTTGGTTCTGGGTTCCCAACTTGCAGCACTGCCTCCACCAGCATCCAAAATCCCAATCACACCTCGCACCACACCCTGTCAGGCACATCAGTGGGCTGCTAAGCTGGAATAGGGCCGCCCACCTAGGGGTCAGGCTGGGAGGTGGGAGGTGACAAGTTAGTGCAGTGGTAGCCCTCGAGCAGTGAGGAGCACGAGGAAGCTGGGAGTTGGAGCTCCCAGGTCTGAAGTAGATTGGGTTGTAGATGGTGGTCTGGACCCGGAGGAGTCGGAGACCCGGTCGCGGGATATTGGGACTGGGTGCCTGGCTACTCGAGGAGGACGGTCGGCAGCTACAGTCCAATAGCTGGTCTGGGGTCGAAAGCACGTCGGGGTACTGGAACCTAGGTCAGGGAGAGGCTTCAAGCAACCCTGCAATTAGACTGCGAAGGATAGGGCCTTTATGGACTGTCCCCACGAAGCTCAGAGATTGGGGGCACTAGCAAAACGAGGGGGATAGGGCTTTTCAAACGAAGTAGCC
Organism: Anomaloglossus baeobatrachus; assembly: GCF_048569485.1. Taxonomy (NCBI): domain Eukaryota; kingdom Metazoa; phylum Chordata; class Amphibia; order Anura; family Aromobatidae; genus Anomaloglossus; species Anomaloglossus baeobatrachus. Next base: position 571,671,892 of record NC_134356.1, read on the forward strand.
CACTGAAATCCCAAGCATGAGCTCCTGAGAGCAAGCTCCTTTACTACCCATAGTAGGGAGCGGAGCCCGGACAGCTTTAAGCTTACGGGCCACTTGAACACTTGTAAAATTCTGTGCACATAGGCAGGCTCCGGACCATCAGGCATTACTGCAGGGGACCGAACCTGGACGAGCTCCCCCAAGAGGGCAGCGGCACCCAGAGACTAGGTTTACCATGTTGTCAGCGTCTGCTTTCCTTCTGAGTGAGTACCTGATCAGCCCCTGTTACCCACTAGCCTGCGCTCCCCCTGCAATCCATCCCACCATCCAGAGTCCCGGGGTCTTCCCCTACCTGTGGAGGGTAACGTCATCTGTCTGCTCTACTCCATCACCCCAGGTACTCCCAACGGCAGCGGCGGTACTCCCTATTACCGCACACCACAGGTGGCGTCACTAACTATCCAATTCCCCTGTAAATAGCCCCCCATCACATTTTGGAGTGACCCTGAGCCCCCGGGTGCGGAGACCCTTGAGCCATGAGTAGCGACACTCGGATCAGATCGGTTTGACCGCTGCTGGGGCGGTACACGTACGAAACACTAGGAAACTCTGTGGTCCAAAAGTCAAATAGTGCTCCTTCTCTCCCGCGTGTTGCCATGTGGACAAACAGTACTACACAGTCACATATGGGGGATTGTCACGTTCAGAAGTTGTGTGACAATTATGTGGTCATTTTTATCTATTTCCCTTTTGAATATGTAAAATATGTGTCTAAAACAACATTTTAGTGGTAAAAGTGTAATTATTTTTTCTTCACAACCAATGGTAAAACATTTTGTAAAGCATATATGATGTCAATATACTCATTGCCCCACTAGATGATGACATTAAGAGGTGTAGCCTGTAAAATGAGGTCAACTATGGGGGATTCTGCTGTCCTGACCCCTCAGAGGCTCTGCCAATATGACATGGAATCGCAAACCATTCCGGCCAAATCTGCACTCCGATATGGTGCTCTTCCTTTCTGAGCTTTGCACTGTACCTGAAAAGTAGTTACTGACCATATATGAGGTATTTACCATATTCCGGAGAAACTGTGTAACAAATTGTGTGGTCCATTTTCTCCTGTTACTCTTGGGAAATTTAAAAATCAGGACCTTCAACATCCTTTTAGTTGAAAAAAAACCCTGTAAGATTTCCTTTTCATGGCCCAATATTATAATATTCTGTGAAGCACCAATTGGTTCATGATGCTCACCACATCACTAGATAAAATCCTTGACTGAACTAGTTTATAAACGTGGTCACTTGTATGGAATTTGCAATATTTAGGCATAACAGTGGCTCGGCAAATGCAACATGGCGTCCTCTGTCTTGAAAGACATACTGATAGGGAAGTCAGATTGTGAGCCCCGATGGGGACAGTGTTGCCAATGTATGTAAAGTGCTGTGGAATTAATTGATATATATATATATATATATATATATATATATATATATATATAAAATTTATTACAGACAGTTTTGTGTTCCTTAAGTCAAATGGTGCTCCTTCCCTTCCGAGCCCTGCAATATGCCTAACCACTAGTTTTCCATTACATATGGTATATTAGCATATGTAAGAGAAATTGCACAACAAACTGTATGTTGCATTTTCTCCTGTTACCCTTGTGACATTTAAAATTTAGGGCTAAACAACATTTTCGTGGGAAATATGTTTATTTATTTTCTTAGCTTAACGTTATAAAGTCCTGTGAAGGACCTGGTTGTTCAAGGTTTTCACCACGCATCTAGATATTTTCCTTGAAGGGTCTACTTCCTATTACTTACTGTTTAGACATATCAGGGGCTTTGCAAAAGCGACATGGCGTCTGCTATTGATTTCAGCCAAGTTTGTGTTCCATAAGTCAAATTGCATTCCTTCCCTTCCGAGCCCTGCTATGCGTCCAATCAGTAGTTTTCCCACCACATATGGAGTATTGGCATACTCAGGAGAAATTGCCCAACAAATTGTATGGTGCCTTTTTGTCATACCTCGGATTTGATCAGGCAGTCGCCTGTGCTGTGGTCTGTTTCCATCTCCACTGAGACAAAGTCAGGTTTGGTTGCTTTCCTGGTTCTGAACAATTTGTCTCTGTGAGAACACTTTATCTGTTCATTGCCTTTCTGCAAACAAGTGTTTCCTATGCTGTAATTCAGTCTGCCCCATCACCCGGCGGGTGTAACTATTAAAGCTTTCCAGGGCTTCCATATCCCGCTGGTAATATTTCTAAAGTGGACCCTGCTTGGAACTACAGCATGTTTGTCTTGTGTTTCTTCTGCCAGATTTTAACTTTTGGTTTACCTTATTTTACTCTGCACCTTCCCCTGGATTCTTAAGGAGGTATGTGGAACCCTCGATGGTCGCTTAGGAAGCACAGGTCCGTAGGCTCATCTGAGTCATCCAGTTAGGGTTGTATCAGTCTATGCAGGGGCCTTTAGGGACTGCGCAGCTGAGATCTCTAGTCTGTACACGAACAGGGCACGTCAGGTGTAGTAGTTTTATGTAAGAACTTTTTTAACGTTATTTACCCCGTGTGCACTTTAGTGCACATAACATTATCACCAGCCCACTACATTTTTCGTGTGTGCTAATATATTACTATGGACGCTGTGAACCCCTTGGCAACGCGATTGCAGTCCCTGACTTTGGAAGTAGTAGGGATTAAACAGCAACAACATGTACTCACCACCACTGCAGAATTCTCATCCATCCAAAGGTTGTCTCCAATAGAGACGGGCGAACCCGCTTAGGTTTTGGTTTGCCAGGTCCGGACGGACTTAAATAAAAAAAAAAAACCCGGTTCGGGACTTGACCTGAATTTGAGGCCTGACCCTGAACCCCATATAAGTCTATGGGGACCCGAACACTAGTATTATATAAAATGGTTTTAATAATGGATAGGGGGCTGCAAAAGGAAGAAAAATGGGGATTAAAAAAGGACAAATATACTTAGAGTTTCCACGCTGCTGTCACTGATGGAGCCACAGCTGTGAGATTGGTGACATCAGTGAGTTCTACTGAGTTAACAGCTGGTTGTTTCAACAGTGCCCCAGCTTGACCTCAGGTGAACACACCTCAGGTGAGCTCATTTAACTCCATGTCGGATTAGAATACGTGTGCATGCTGAGTGTTTGGTTGTAGAAATTTCAGCGCCAAATCTGCATCTCTTGGCAGAAAAATGCACCAAAAGTCCAATGCATTTTTGAAGCGTTTTTCTGCCAGGAGATGCAGAATTGGAGCAGAAATTTCTGCAACCAAATACTCATCATGCGCACATGGCCTAATCCGGTATTGAGATCAAGTTCACCTGAGATGAGTTGACAGCTGATGTACCATGGGAACCGACAGCTGTGACCTCAGGTGAACTCAGCTGAGGTGAACGCATTGAACTCTCTTCAGGTGAACTTACTGAACTCAATCCCGGATTAGTCTATGTGCGCACGTTGAGTATTAGGTTGCAGAAATTTCGGCCCCAAATCTGCATCTCCTAGCAGAAAAATGTAACAAAAAAGTATAAGATTTTTGGTGCGTTTTTGTGCCAGGAGATACAGATTTGGTGCAAAAATTTTTGCAACCAGATACTCAGCATGCACACGTAACCTAATCCGGCATGGAGTTAAATTAGCTCACCTGAGGTGTGTTCACCTGAGGTCAAGCTGGGGTATCATGAACTCACTGACGTTACCACTCTCACAGCTGTGGCTCCGTCAGATTCCCTGATACCATAGTGATCAGTCACATTTTATGTGACTGTGCACAGTGACCTCAGGATGTAGGAGAGCCAGGATCGTTGTGGGACGTCATGGTGTGGATTCCCTCAAACCTGCTGGGGTGTTTTAGGAGTTATTAAATTGGAGAAAGAGGTGAGGGGTTAAAGGATTGTCCTTTGTTTTGTGTTTATTTTTTTTTACTTACACAATTAGTAATTGGTAGAGGTATATGATACCCCCTACTACTAATCTATGGCTTCATGCCAGCTGTGATTTTTTTTTTACTTCACAGCTGTCAATAATCCCTTATATTGTCACCTCTCCATGGCAATCAGAATGAGAAAATTAAAAAATGCAGCAAAAAAACTGATTCAAAAACTGGTAGGTGAAACAATAGAAGATGAAGAAAAAAACAACACTGAATCAAAGATCATTAAAATCCATTCTCAGCAAAAGTGAACAGTTCATGATACTGACTACACTACCAAAGGATTGGACATGCAAAAGAATAGAAAATGAGTTTCATTTTAGCAATAGAACAGGTAAAAAACACAAATATCTAGTTACTGAAAAAGATTTAATGTCTTCTCTTGAATCTGTAGTGGATAAAGTGAAAGATTTTTTACAGCAGCGATAAAGTGAGCCGAATTATGCCTAGCAGGAAAGATATCGTGTCTAATCAAGTGAATGGTAAGAAAACTTTGAAAACAATTCAAAAGCGGCTGGTTCTTGCCAATTTGAAAGAGACTTATGCATTAAGAAGAAAAAAAAAAAAGAATTCAACTTTTGCGAAAATAGGATTTTCAAAATATGAAAATTTGCTGACATGCAACCTAAGAATGTGTCCTGGCTGGTGGTAGTGGTATACACTCACTATCGATATGTACAGCACACCAGAACACTAAGCTTATAATTCATGGAGGTAGGCTGAAAAATATTCAGTTTGGGGAGTCCAACCTTGGTGATTACAAAGTATGTCTGTCTCAAATAATGTGTCCAGAAAGGAGTTCAAACTGTTACCTAAATATCTGCCAAAAATGTCCTCCAGTAATGGCTCTCAAAAAAAAAAAAATCATCTTGAAGAGGCTATAGTTGATAATATAAGTTATAAACAGTAGATATCCGTTGAGAGTGATGCCGGCACTACACAATGGATGACATACCTGGTTATGTGACCTGTGAATATGATCAGCGCTGATGGCTGGCTAATGTACTCTCCAGAGATTATAATAACGAAGAAGTAAAAGTGACTTTTTTGCTTCCCTGTGGTCCATTGCCTTTGTGTATCAAGGATAACCAGACATTTTAAGAGTAAACAAAAATCAATATTAACTTAGGTGGAGCCAAACACCATAACAGGTCGTAAATACTTTTTAACACAAAAGGAAATGATCATTGTTATTAGGAGATGTTGACAAGATTACATTTCACCCAGTAGACGGACAAATTGATGATAAAATGTTAGCTTAAAAGGGAAGGTGTCGTCCAAAAAAAAAATTTTCAATAACTGAAAAAATGTAACGTATTAATGTTTTGTTTAAATATTATTTGTTTTTAATTGTTTTAATTGAGCAATATATATATATATATATATATATATATATATAATTGCCTTATTCTGTCTGTCTGTCTGTCTGTTTGTCTTGCCCCAAAATTGTGTCCTTACAGTGACAACTTTCGGATTGGCAGCCGGCCACCCCCCGGATTGGCCGCTCGCCTCGGCCTGGCCTCGCCCCCCGCATGGATTGGCCGCTTGCCCCGACACTCCGCACACATCGACCGCTCGTCCACGCCCCTTCCCCCGAATTCAAACGAAGCCCCGACTCCCCCAGCCCAGACATAACCTTGCGATGCAGGGACGTGACGGAGCCGTTGTACGCTGGTAACCATGATAAACATCGGGTAACTATATCATGGTTACCAGCGTACACCGGTGCGGTCAATAATGAAGTGTCATGCAGCGGTGAAAGAGTTAAAGACACTGCAAGACACTTCATTATAGGCAGCGGGCACCCCCAGAAGAGAGAAGACAGAAGAAAGAAGACCCCGCAGTCATACTCACCAGACGCAGACCGGGAGCAGGTGAGCGCATCAAGGTCCTGCAGCGGCGGAACACACACACACACACACACATCAGATCACACTCACTCACTGTCACACACACCTCACACACACATCAGATCGCATCCACACACTCACAACATCCAGTGATATCGCTTACTTCTCGGCGGCGATACTGTGCCCTGTGCAGTGACCTTCCAGGACCTGCCGGAGGATCACATGGCCGGAAGCATGTGGTATCTCCGGATGTTGGGAGTGTGTGAGCGCGTGTGTGCGTGTATGCGATTGGGTGTGTGCGTGTATGCGATCTGGTGTGTGCGTGTATGCGATCGGGTGTGTGCGTGTATGCGATCGGGTGTGTGCGTGTATGCGATCGGGTGTGTGCGTGTATGCGATCGGATGTGTGCGTGTATGCGATCGGGTGTGTGACTGTGGAGCACAATGGGGAGTGCGCAGCATGGCGGATGGAGCACGATGGGGGGTGCGCAGCATGGGGGATGGAGCACGATGGGGAGTGCGCAGCATGGCGGATGGAGCACGATGGGGGTGCGCAGCATGGGGGATGGAGCACGATGGGGAGTGCGCAGCATGGGGGATGGAGCACGATGGGGAGTGCGCAGCATAGGGGATGGAGCACGATGGGGGGTGCGCAGAATGGGGGATGGAGCACGATGGGGAGTGTGCAGCATGGGGGATGGAGCACGATGGGGGGTGCGCAGCATGGGGGATGGAGCACGATGGGGGGTGCGCAGCATGGGGGATGGAGCACGATGGGGGGTGCGCAGCATGGGGGATGGAGCACGATGGGGAGTGCGCAGCATGGGGGATGGAGCACGATGGGGGGTGCGCAGAATGGGGGATGGAGCACGATGGGGGGTGCGCAGAATGGGGGATGGAGCACGATGGGGGGTGCGCATGGGGGATGGAGCACGATGGGGAGTGCGCAGCATGGGGGATGGAGCATGATGGGGGGTGCGCAGCATCGGGGATGGAGCACGATGGGGGTGTGCAGCATGGGGGATGGAGCACGATGGGGGGTGCACACCTCCCCCCAAAACACACACACACCGCCACACACGCACCGCACAACACACCACACACACACACACACACACACACACTGGGAACCACAAACACCGCCCTACACAGACACCCACACACACAGACAACGCCGCACACACACAACACCCAACACACAAACACCGCGGCACACACAAATATACGCACATACCGCACAACACACACATTGCACAAAACATACCTCCCCCCAAAACACACACACGCACTCCACACCCACACAAACCGTGCAACACACACAGCACCACACACAAAACGCTACAGACACACAGCGCTCCACAAACAACGCAACACATACAACGCAACACACATACAACACCGCTCACACCCCCGCCACACCCAGAACATGTACAGCACCCTACACAAACACTTGCCAACTACACACAACATCTATATATATAATTTTTCAATAAAAAAGAGATTAAAAACATATATATATATATATATAAAAATATAAATAAAACAAAAATCATACATTAACTACACAATACGTAAATTCTAGAATACCCAATGCGTAGAATCGGGCCACCTTCTAGTATATATATATATATATATATATATATAAAGTTTGATATTTTCCACTCTTAAACACTAGGGGGAGCAGCTGCTGAAATCCTACAGAAATCCCACTGTACAAATAGCCTGGATTACAGCTGCAGTAAAAGTGGGCAGAATCTGCTCTCCTGTGTGTGATGTCACTACCCCCCTCCCAATCTGGGTGTTTCCAAAGGATAACAGGGAATGAAATTTAGGATCACAGTGCGGAGCCATTTTGCTGGTAACCAGAAATGTCTAAAGTGTAACCAAGGACAGCTGGAGTATCACACAGGATGGGATTAGATACACAGCTCAGCAGACAGTATCACATAGGAGAGGATTAGATACATGGCTTAGCAGACTATCACACAGGATAGGATTAGATACACTGCTCAGAAAACAGGATCACACAGGATAGGTTTAGATACACCAATTCAGCAGACAGTATCACATAGGAGAGGATTAGATACACAGCTCAGCAGACAGTATCACACAGAGGAGGATTAGATACACGGCTCTTCAGACAGTATCACACAGGATAGGTTTAGATACAGCAACTCAGCGAACAGTATCACATAGGAGAGGGGGAGGGGCACCGGTACTTACGCACTGCTTTGCATGCATGCCCACAGCGGCTGCAGCAAGGAGAGCAGGGGGGAGCAGGGGCTGTCAGTGGAAACAGTAGCAGCGGCAGTGGGGGGGGGGGGGGTTAGGCCGCCGGTACTCACATGCTCTGCATACACGCACACAAACACACACACACAGCTCTTCTGCATGGACGCCGGCAGTGGGGGGAGAGAAGGGCTGGGTAGAGCGTGGGGAGGGGGTGTCATCGGAGACAGTAATCCACCACTGCACGCCACTCCAGCTGTCGGTAATGACACTGTTCTAGGATCTGTTAGGATGGTACTGCTTGCTCTTTCAGATCCTGGCTGTAGGGGAAAAATGCAGCCCAGCTCAAAGTGTGCGCTATGGAAAAATGGCGGCTGAACACACCCACGGCTGTGAATTGGGCAGCCCACATAGGCGTTACCATTTCAGTTGTAATAGAACTAATGGGGTTGGAATCCGACTATTATCGCCTATGTCCATGAGGTGCTGTAAATTGAGCCTGCACGGTCGTGCTAAAACTAGGAATGTAAAATGGCAGCCCCCATTGCCAGCTTTTCAAGATTATAAAAACTGAAAGACATCTTTATTTAAAGCAAGATAACATTATAACTGCATGTTAACTTACAAGTAATCATTGTTTGGATTATATAAATCCGCGACACCTTACCTTAATTTAACTACTGTACTCTGTTTAAAAACTTGAAAAAGAACATGTCTAGTGTTGTAATAAGAAAACAATTGATACATGTACAGTATACAGTTAGGTCCAGAAATATTTGGACAGTGACACAATTTTCGCGAGTTGGGCTCTGCATGCCACCACATTGGATTTGAAATGAAACCTCTATAACAGAATTCAAGTGCAGATTGTAACGTTTAATTTGAAGGTTTGAACAAAAATATCTGATAGAAATTGTAGGAATTGTACACATTTCTTTACAAACACTCCACATTTTAGGAGGTCAAAAGTAATTGGACAAATAAACCAAACCCAAACAAAATATTTTTATTTTCAATATTTTGTTGCGAATCCTTTGGAGGCAATCACTGCCTTAAGTCTGGAACCCATGGACATCACCAAACGCTGGGTTTCCTCCTTCTTAATGCTTTGCCAGGCCTTTACAGCCGCAGCCTTCAGGTCTTGCTTGTTTGTGGGTCTTTCCGTCTTAAGTCTGGATTTGAGCAAGTGAAATGCATGCTCAATTGGGTTAAGATCTGGTGATTGACTTGGCCATTGCAGAATGTTCCACTTTTTTACACTCATAAACTCCTGGGTAGCTTTGGCTGTATGCTTGGGGTCATTGTCCATCTGTACTATGAAGCGCCGTCCGATCAACTTTGCGGCATTTGGCTGAATCTGGGCTGAAAGTATATCCCGGTACACTTCAGAATTCATCCGGCTACTCTTGTCTGCTGTTATGTCATCAATAAACACAAGTGACCCAGTGCCATTGAAAGCCATGCATGCCCATGCCATCATGTTGCCTCCACCATGTTTTACAGAGGATGTGGTGTGCCTTGGATCATGTGCCGTTCCCTTTCTTCTCCAAACTTTTTTCTTCCCATCATTCTGGTACAGGTTGATCTTTGTCTCATCTGTCCATAGAATACTTTTCCAGAACTGAGCTGGCTTCATGAGGTGTTTTTCAGCAAATTTAACTCTGGCCTGTCTATTTTTGTAATTGATGAATGGTTTGCATCTAGATGTGAACCCTTTGTATTTACTTTCATGGAGTCTTCTCTTTACTGTTGACTTAGAGACAGATACACCTACTTCACTGAGAGTGTTCTGGACTTCAGTTGATGTTGTGAACGGGTTCTTCTTCACCAAAGAAAGTATGCGGCGATCATCCACCACTGTTGTCATCCGTGGACGCCCAGGCCTTTTTGAGTTCCCAAGCTCACCAGTCAATTCCTTTTTTCTCAGAATGTACCCGACTGTTGATTTTGCTACTCCAAGCATGTCTGCTATCTCTCTGATGGATTTTTTCTTTTTTTACAGCCTCAGGATGTTCTGCTTCACCTCAATTGAGAGTTCCTTAGACCGCATGTTGTCTGGTCACAGCAACAGCTTCCAAATGCAAAACCACACACCTGTAATCAACCCCAGACCTTTTAACTACTTCATTGATTACAGGTTAACGAGGGAGACGCCTTCAGAGTTAATTGCAGCCCTTAGAGTCCCTTGTCCAATTACTTTTGGTCCCTTGAAAAAGAGGAGGCTATGCATTACAGAGCTATGATTCCTAAACCCTTTCTCCGATTTGGATGTGAAAACTCTCATATTGCAGCTGGGAGTGTGCACTTTCAGCCCATATTATATATATAATTGTATTTCTGAACATATTTTTGTAAACAGCTAAAATAACAAAACTTGTGTCACTGTCCAAATATTTCTGGACCTAACTGTATTTAAATAGGAGTTAAAAATATTGCTTCTTTTAATTTAGTATTAAAGATATGATTAGGATGAAACTGAATGTAGAGAATCACACTTCAAAATATGATCCAAAAGGAGATCACAACTTGAAACGCTGTATAAATGTAACCAAGAACATACAGTGCCTACAAGTAGTATTCAACCCCCTGCAGATTTAGCAGGTTTGATAAGATGCAAATAAGTTAGAGCCTGCAAACTTCAAACAAGAGCAGGATTTATTAACAGATGCATAAATCTTACAAACCAACAAGTTATGTTGCTCAGTTAAATTTTAATAAATTTTCAACATAAAAGTGTGGGTCAATTATTATTCAACCCCTAGGTTTAATATTTTGTGGAATAACCCTTGTTTGCAATTACAGCTAATAATCGTCTTTTATAAGACCTGATCAGGCTGGCACAGATCTCTGGAGTTATCTTGGCCCACTCCTCCATGCAGATCTTCTCCAAGTTATCTAGGTTCTTTGGGTGTCTCATGTGGACTTTAATCTTGAGCTCCTTCCACAAGTTTTCGATTGGGTTAAGGTCAGGAGACTGACTAGGCCACTGCAACACCTTGATTTTTTCCCTCTTGAACCAGGCCTTGGTTTTCTTCGCTGTGTGCTTTGGGTCGTTGTCTTGTTGGAAGATGAAATGACGACCCATCTTAAGATCCTTGATGGAGGAGTGGAGGTTCTTGGCCAAAATCTCCAGGTAGGCCGTGCTATCCATCTTCCCATGGATGCGGACCAGATGGCCAGGCCCCTTGAGAAACAGCCCCACAGCATGATGCTGCCACCACCATGCTTGACTGTAGGGATGGTATTCTTGGGGTCGTATGCAGTGCCATCCAGTCTCCAAACGTCACGTGTGTGGTTGGCACCAAAGATCTCGATCTTGGTCTCATCAGACCAGAGAACCTTGAACCAGTCTGTCTCAGAGTCCGCCAAGTGATCATGAGCAAACTGTAGACGAGCCTTGACATGACGCTTTGAAAGTAAAGGTACCTTACGGGCTCGTCTGGAACGGAGACCATTGCGGTGGAGTACATTACTTATGGTATTGACTGAAACCAATGTCCCCACTGCCATGAGATCTTCTCGGAGCTCCTTCCTTGTTGTCCTTGGGTTAGCCTTGACTCTTTGGACAAGCCTGGCCTCGGCACGGGTGGAAACTTTCAAAGGCTGTCCAGGCTGTGGAAGGCTAACAGTAGTTCCATAAGCCTTCCACTTCCGGATGATGCTCCCAACAGTGGAGACAGGTAGGCCCAACTCCTTGGAAAGGATTTTGTACCCCTTGCCAGCCTTGTGACCCTCCACGATCTTGTCTCTGATGGCCTTGGAATGCTCCTTTGTCTTTCCCATGTTGACCAAGTATGAGTGCTGTTCACAAGTTTGGGGAGGGTCTTAATTAGTCAGAAAAGGCTGGAAAAAGAGATAATTAATCCAAACATGTGAAGCTCATTGTTCTTTGTGCCTGAAATACTTCTTAATACTTTAGGGGAACCAAACAGAATTCTGGTGGATTGAGGGGTTGAATAATAAATGACCCTCTGAATAAACTTTTCACAATTTAAAAAAAAAAAAAAAAAAAAAAAAAGAAATAACATTCTTTTTTGCTGCAGTGCATTTCACACTTCCAGGCTGATCTACAGTCCAAATGTTGAATACTACTTGTAGGCACTGTAAGTAACATATATGCATTTTTTAAAAATGTTATACTATATTGTTTTTCCAAAATCGCTCATCAAAATTTTGAATTTAAATCCTCAAAAACAAAATAACAAACATAATCTTGTGACATATCAAATTGAAACCTGTACAGTTATAAACAAAATGGTGCCTCTCCTATCTCTTTATCTTATTCCTAAGGCTCCTTTTACATTGCGTTTTTCTCTACATATACATATATGTCGCGGGCGGGGAGGGGACGCTGCACTCACCCACTCCTCGGGTCCGGCTGCTGCTGCTGCTCGCTCAGTGGCTCGAGCGGTGGGCCGGATCCCGGGGACTCGAGCGGCGCTCCTCGCCCGTGAGTGAAAGGGGGGGTGGTTTGGTTTAGGGATATTGTCCGTGACGCCACCCACAGTTGTGGTGAGGTTGTGACACCACCGCTGCTCTGGATGGGGATCCCGGGAGCGATGACGGGGAGCAGCTTGGATGTTGTTTTCTCCCCTCCGTGGGTAGGGGGGTTGGTTGTCCCGGGGCCCGGTGAGGGAGGGATGGCAGGCGGGTTACGGGGCCTGGTGAGGTGCAGGGCAGCGCGGTGCCGCACGGCACAGTGGTACTCACTCAGCCAATGACGAATGCAAAGTCTCCGGTAAAGCAAACGGCTGGATGGACGGGTCCCACAG